>NC_133772.1:133302613-133350503 GCF_003597395.2 Chelonoidis abingdonii | reverse complement strand
TTTTTTTTTTTTTTTTTCCAGGTTGGCGGTCTAGGGGGACCAGACATCCTGATTTTTATCAGTGACCATCCCGATATTAGGGACTTTGTCTTATATAAGCAACTATACTGTACCACCCCTCCAAAAAAGTGTCCCAATTTTCACACTTGCGATCTGGCCACCCTAGGGGGTTGAGTAAGTTGGGTTAGGCTGCCCAGGGTGTCAGTGAAAAGCTGACAGGATCAGTGATGAGACTCAGAGGGGAGGCTAGCTGCAAGCGTGCAGGCTGCCTTCCAGACCAGGAGCAAGAGCTCTGCATTCAGGCTTGGCTTTGTCTTTTGAACCCAAAGTACCTAGCCACTATATTCCTGGTGTCTAATCAACACTGTCTTTTTTTGCTAAGGCTGACCTGTGACACTGCACACATCTGCTGCTTGCACAACTCCCAAGAAGGAAAGGCCAAGTGCATTGGCCCTGCTGAAGGAGCCATAGTGAGAAAGATGCGCTGACACCAGGGACCCGGTCTTGGAGTAGTGGTCCATGGAGCAAAGCAGAGACCCAGGTCATAGCGCTGTGGGGGATAGAAAGGTTAGAGGCAAAGTTTTGTGTAAACTCCATATCCATAATCTGGATATAACGGGCCAGATCCTCCACTGGTATAAATCTGTTTAAGTCAATAGCACTCCACTGATTTATACCAGCTAAAGATCTGGTCTAATGTTGCTGCTGGCATCTGCCTTGCATTTGCATTCTGAACACTGCTGGCAGGTTGTCATGGATTTTTCAGGAAGAACAGGGATGGAGGGAACACACAGTAAAACACCCACCTTCTCCTCCGCTATGTCAATAGTTCTGTGCTTCCGTGGCTTCACCATGTGAGTGCCATGGGCCATCGCTAGCTCCCTGCACACAGTCTGAGTGTAAATGGGTTGTGCACCACTGCCCACTGCTTCACATCCTTGCCTTGCTCCTTGACACTTCACAGGGCTGTAGTCCTGTAGATCCTCCCAGGATTGTGGAAGGATCCCTCCTATTCAGAGGTAGTTTCTACGCCTTCCCAGTTATCAACCCAGCTTGTTCCACTAGGCTCAGCAAATTACCCTGCTGGGCTCCCTGCTAAAGGTCTTGGCCCATACTCTCGGCCACCCTACAGGGAAACAGGGGGAAGCCGGATCTTTAGCAGGGCAGCCAAAGGTTTTATACCTCTGTCCTGTGACACACCTCTCCCCTTTAATGAGCCACCAGGCTCAACCAGCCCCGGCCTCTTCTCAGCTGGACATATTGGCCCCTCAGAGGGGTTTCTTTTTCTACTGCTGTGGGTGCCTGTGGGTCCTACCTGGGGTTCTTAGCCCCCTCCCCTCCTGCCTCCACGATAGGGACAGGTCTCCCACACTGTCCCTTAGCTCAACAGAGTCCACAGTCCTGTTCAGCCTCTCTGAGTCTTCCCTTGCCCAGGGCCAGCTCCAGCTCTTTTGCCGCCCCAAGAGGCAGTGAAAAAAAGAGGGGGAAAAAACAACGACTGAATGGCTGCCAAAGAGGAAGTGAAGGACTGAAGGGCCCACCACTGAATTGCTGCCACAGACCCAGACATGCCGCCCCAACAACAGACGGAGTGCCACCCCTTTCTATTGGCCGCCCCAGGCACCTGCTTCCTTCGCTGGTGCCTGGAGCTGGCCCTGTCAAAGGAAGGGACTCAGATGCCTCTTGCAGGTGCTTCACCCATGTTCTTTTATTTACAGTGGCTGTCCCAAATCCCCAACACCTGTCCCCTGCTCCAACTCCTCACTGGGTCCTCTGACCTTTGAGGCCTGCGTCAGCCCACAGAGACTCGACCCTCTTATCTTCCTATCTGGCTTTCTCTGGGTTTCTACACCTTCCCAGTCATCAACCCAGCTGGTTCCACTAGGCTCAGCAAATCACCCTGAGCCTGCCCTCATTAGGGCCTGCAGCTGGACTCCCTGCTAAGGGTCTTGGCCCATACACCTGGCCACCTTACAGGGAAACAGGGAAGCCAGCTCTTTAGCAGGGCAGCCAAAGGTTTTATACCTCTGCCCTGTGACCGATGCCTTTAGTGGATAGGGTTAGAATAATCGAAATGTAGGACTGGAAGGGACCATTCTAGTCCAGTGCCCTGAACTGAGGCAAAACCAAGTAAGCCTAGACCATCCTTGACTGGCATTTTGTCAACCTGTTCTTAAAAACCTCCTATGATGGGGATTCCACAACCTCCCAAGTAACTTGTTCCAGTGCTTAACCACCCTGACAGTCAGGACGTTTTTCCTAATGTCCAACCTGAACCTCCCTTGCTGCAATTTAAGTTCATTGCTTCTTGTCCTGTCCTCTGTGGTTAAGGAGAAGAATTTATTACTCTCTTCTTTGTAACAATCTTTGACATGCTTGAAGACTGTTATCATACCCCTCCCCCACCCCTGGTCTTGTTTTCTTTTCTCCTGGTTCAACAAACCCAATTTTTTCAATCTTCCCTCATAGGTCATGTTTTCGAGACCTTTAATCGTTTTGGTTGCTCTCCTCTGGACTTTCCCTAATTTGTCCACATCTTCCCAAAAGTGGGAGGCCCTGAACTGGACACAATACTCCAGCTGAGGCCTAATCAGCGCGGAGTAGAGCGGAAGAATTACTTCTCATGTCTTCCTTACAACATTTCTGTTAATAAACCCCAGAATTATGTTTGCCTTTTTTGCAGCAGTATTATGTTGTTCACTCATATTTAGTTGTCGAGACACTACAAACTCCAGATTCTCTCTGCGGTACTCCCTCCTAGGCAGTCACTTCCCATTTTGGGCAGTTGCTTCTTCCTTCTTAATTGGAGCACTTTTCCTTTGTCCTTACTGAATTTCGTCTTGTTTATTTCAGACCATTTCTCCAGTTTGTCAAGATCATTTTGAATTCTAATCTTGTCCTCCAAAGTGCTTGCAACCCCAGCATGGTATAATCCGCAAACTTTGTAAGTGTATTCGCTATGCTATGATCCAAATAATTTATGAGGATATTGAATAGAACCTGACCCAGGCCAGATCCCTGCAGGACCCTGCTTGATATGCCCTTCCAGCTCAACTGTGAATCATTGATAACTATGCTCTAGGTCCTGTGGCACTTTAAAGACTAACAGATGTGTTGGAGCATAAGCTTTTGTGGGTGAATGCATCTGACGAAGTGGGCATTCACCCACGAAAGCTTATGCTCCAACACATCTGTTAGTCTTTGAGGTGCCACAGGACTCTTTGTTGCTTTTTATAGATCCAGACTAACACAGCTACCACTGTGATACTATTCTCTAGGTATTTATCAGGGCTTGCTTAGGGACCTCTTTGTGCAATATATTGACTCCTCCATTGTCCTTGTCTTCTGGAAATGAGAGTCAATTTCTGTACCTCTGTTACAATGTTTTGAGTTATGGGCAGGGAGGAGCAGGAGTCATGTTTAGGAGCATGACATAGAAGAACTGTAAAAAAAATTTTGGATGCTTTTATTTCTGTTGTCTAGCTAGTCTTTAAAAGCATGTGACAAGAGTTGGAGGGTCAATCTCGGCAAAGAGTGTTCTATCAGCCATGCTTTCTGCATTTTCTTGGAGTTTGTCTATTTTCTGAATAATGGACTTTTTCTTGTTCCGGTCCAATCCTCGACAGGTGAGAACAGCTTCAATATGTTCCTTTCTGTGAAAAGCAAAACCAGTGTCATTCTTGGGGAGCCCAACCAATGCAAATAAACAGCAAAGCCACGCCCTAAGGTAAGATAGAGCGGAAACAGCCAAACACTGTTTCCATCCCTTAATATATCTCGGGTGTTCTCTGCCGATTATCCCATAGTCACCATGGGCATTGCTGAGGGGGATGGAAGCATAAAAACTCTGGGACAATTGGTGTTGCTGGCGAATGGGATAGCTTAATGGTCTCTGATACAGGCAGTTGTGGATAAAATACGACATAGCTGCAAGTGCCCAGGAATGTCTTTTTCACAATCAGCAGGGAGACTTGCCCATGTAAGGACTGCTGGATCAGGGTACAACGTAAGTGCTAGTACAGAATCAAATTCTGCCACCTTTGTTGATTAATACCTTTTTCTGTGAGGAGTTTCATTACCTTCAAGATGGCCACTCGCCAGGTGGGTTACTGCTTATTATGAGTAAGGCTGTCAGAACTGGGCCCCAAGATTTGCAAACACAAAATGGGAGTTAAGTGCCCCTTTCCTCTTGGAAGTCAATGGGAGTTAGGTGCTTACCTGCTCTTTGTGCCTTGAAAACCTTCTCCCTGGATGTTTTATACATTAATGTGAAATCTCTGCCTTCACCGCACTAAGCTTTCCTGAGAAGCCAGAGGCCTTTTATGTAATTGTTGAATGATGATTGTTAAATAATGTGGGCATTAATACTCAAGAAATTGGCAGGCACTAATTAGATTAGAGCTAGTAAAGAAGACTTAAGTAGTGGGCACTATTCCAGAAATCTGGGCGCAGACGGATGCAGAAACCCATCTGAAAATCTGAGTCATGACAGCTAGGCTCCAACGCAAGACAGGGCTAGGAGGCTCCGGCTGGTTTTCAAAACTTGCTTGGCCAAAGATGATAAGACTCAATAATAGCTGTAGTGCAAGCTAAGAAACAAAAGCCAAGTTGACAAACCTTGAAATCTACTTGTGGTGGCGTTTTAAGGCTAATTATGAAAATTGTCATAGATCCCAATCCAGCAGATGTAAGAGTGTCACGTGCTTTGAAGTTAAGTATGTGCAGAAGTCCTCTGTCCCCTCCCCCCCTTTTTTTTAAGGGTTAGATTGATTAAATATTTTGGATTCAGTTTCTATGTTCTGAGTAATCTGCTAAATTTACTGCTTAAATTAATCAGTGTGCAAATAACGTCCAGTGGTAACCACACAACATAGTGCAACCACCTGCATGTGCTTTACAAACTAACTTTTGTGAAACATACTTTAAGCTTTGCTGTTTGGTGGATATATTGATGTCATTAAACTCTATTGTTTTTGAAGTATGATAATACAACCAAAGTTCTAGTTCGAGAGAAACAATAACCTTACATGTAGCAGACTCCTTATTGAGTCATGGCAAATCAACTGACAGTTTAGAGGGGCCTAAGGATGTGAGATCATACCTGACCTGTAGGTACTGTGGACAAGTGCAGTGCTTCAGATTCACTTTGGTGTAAAAGAATGGCTCAAAAGTCCACAACAAAAGCTGGAAAAATGTATATTTGGTTCTGCTCTGTCTGACGTCACTTTGCCACTGAAGGCTGGGTTGTAACCTTACAATCTCCTGGCCAGGTTTGGAAATCTCAGCCATAACTTTGCTTTTTAAAAACAAAAGGGTAAATTCTACAGCAATCTGGAGCCCTGGAGAAATGCTCAATCTGCACCTACCAGTCTGTAGTCATAGGCCAGGAAAGACCAGCAGATTCCAGTCTGATCTTAGATTCATAGACTCTAGGACTGGAAGGGACCTTGAGAGGTCATCGAGTCCAGTCCCCTGCCCTCATGGCAGGACCAAATACTGTCTAGACCATCCCTGATAGACATTTATCTAACCTACTCTTAAATATCTCCAGAGATGGAGATTCCATAACCTCCCTAGGCAATTCACAGGTAACCAACACCACCCAGCCATCCTATATCCAATAACTAGCATTAGACCACATCCAATAACTCGCATTAGACCACATTATTGCAGCCCCGGCTCCATCCAACCCCTGTATCAGTGTTATATTTATATTTCCAGTGTGCCAACCACCAAGGCATCTAGTAGCCAAACTAGGATATTATTTATCCTATAATCCTGGAAGGATACATATTCTCTGCCTCACACTCAGTAGGGCTGTAATCCATACAGGAAGTCTTAGAGAGGAATTCGCCCCCCATTTACAGGGCCGGCTCTGGTCCCAAGCAACACCAAAAAAAAAAAAAAAAAAGCAGCGATCGCAATCAGCTGTACTGCTGCCGCTTCAGTCTTCAGCGACAATTCTGCGGCTGGTCCTTCACTCCAAGAGGGAGTGAGGGACCCGCCGCTGAATTGCCAAAGAGCCAGACGTGCCGCCCCTCACCATTGGCCGCCCCAAGCACCTGCTTGCTGGGCTGGTGCCTGGAGCCGGCCCTGCCCACTTAGAGAGGAAGATATCCTTTCTTATACAGCTGCCATTCCACACATGGGTTTTTAAAAACAGCCTCCAGTTTTGCAGGTGCAATTTTGGAAGCACAATAAATTGAGGGCACAAAGGAGAGCATTTAGATGCTAAACCACTGGATTGTGCCAGCAAAAGCAGGGGCTGGGATGCGGCCCCTTCAAAAATCCAGTTAATTTTCAAAAGCAGCAACTGACCTTGGAGGCCTCTGTTTTTGGGTGCTCATCTTAAGACCTAGACCAAACCCATTTCCTCCAATGCTGAGCCTTGCAAATTGGCTAGCGCAGAGCTTTCAAATAAAACTCAGTAAAACAGCGTGGGATCAGAAATAGCTCCTGTGCACCATAAGGTTCAGCTGATTCTGCTGCTACCAACCTGGAAGCAAATTATATGAATATTCAGGGGGCAAAAAACCTGAACTTCACCCTGCTCACAGCACTTTACATTGAGAGAGCCTCTGATATTAATTCCACATACCTGACATCTGGATAAGCCTGACATATTTCCTCAATATAGTCCTTGATTTTGTGTCTGTTCTTCTCAGAAATTATGTTTGCGATGTAATGAATAGCAGAATTAAGCCAATCAATATTAGAGCCCTAGAAATAAATTAGATTAGGTGAAGTCTGTGGTCTGTATTTTAATGAGAAATGTCAACATGGATGAGTCACGTATACAGTGAAGTTAATCAACTTGCTCAAGATCATGGAGTGAAGCCATGTCAGTCAGCCTCGAACCTTGTTCTTCTCCTGACTCCGAGTCTTTTCTCTAACTTATAGGCCATTCAGCCTCCCTGTGTGACTCTCTATAGAAACAATAACACATGGCAGCAGATATTACACTGTAATAGGATGTCTTGGGTGTATTGCAATGTTGCATAGAAAGGACCAAAATGAGTCTGGGAAATGAAAGGGAACAGGGTCTTGAGATTTTCGTTTTTCTGTTGCATTATCAACTGTTTTTAAGGCATTGTTTGTCTCAGTGATTCACAAAGGGTTTTAAAAGCAAGCAGCTGCTTTCAGGCTCCTCTCTTGGAACTGGAAACAGTGGGGAGGGAGCTTTTGTGTGCAGTGAAGGCCGCTTAGACCATCCTACTGGAATTTCAGTAGGGGTCCAACTCTGCAGTCACGTGAGTAGGCCCAAGGAGACTGAGTGCATGAGTAAGGCACACTCATGTGAATAACAATTTATAGGTTCATGCCTGGACTAGGGTGACTGGATAGAAAGTGTGAAAAATTGGGATGGAGGTGGGGGGTATATAAGGTGCCTATATAAGAAAAAGCCTCATATTGTGATTGCCTCTATAAAATTGGGACATCTGGTCACCCTAGCTTGGACCCTGCATGATAATATGGTAGATATCAAATGCCAACCTCTTGGAAAGCTGATTTGTCTGCATTGCCCCTAGTGGCTATTTCCTCTGCCTCGCTTGCCAAAGATGCACTACTCTTGGCTCACTAATGATCAAAGCTGGGAGGTTTGAAAAGAATCTAAAGCAGTTTGGTGCCCAAATCCCTTGAATTTCAATAGCAGTTGGGCACCCACCTCCCTCAGACTGGGATATTCAAAGGCATCGAAGTGCTTTGAACATTGGTATCAATGAGCTACAAAGGGTGCAGTCAGCAGTAACTCAAGCCTGAAATATCTCCCACCACAAAGCCCCGACTTCTGCCTCTCCAGGCCTTCTCTGGACAAGGATGGTTTTCCTAAAAATATCCCACCGTTGATCCCTCTCGTTTCTCTCCATCAGTTGTAGCAAAGGTGGGCGTAGTGCTAATGTAGACAAGCTTCAGGCAGCCCCTGGCATTTTAATCACTGCCACCTAAGCCTGTTGTGAGCAGGGTTCGGTGGGGCAGGGCCTGACCCATATTTTCATTTGAAGTCATTGGGAGCTTTTTGAAAATTAAGTCTGTGCTCCTTAAGCTACTAGTGACTGCAGACACCTTGTCTACGCCAGTTCTAGTACTGATTGAGCTTGAACCAATGATTGCAACAGTGGGGGATTTTAGGAAAACTATCCTAGTGTAGTCACAGCCCTATCGATCAGCTGCTTCTCATGTTGGATTTTAGAGCAGCTCACCTTTCATTTTCTGTAATGCAGCTAAAAAGGCCTTGATGGTTTTACATACCAGCTCTCTGAAGCTGTTACGTATGACAGCGGCTTCTTCCTTCATCTTTTTGCCAACCTCCTCCCGCTTTGCTGTCTTCATTTTCTTTCTTGGTTTGATAGCCTGTGTGATGTATTCTCTCACCACATACTTGTGAGCATCACCTAGAAAATCCTGTTTATTTGTTTTAAAAGAAAATATGGAGGGCAATGAGGTGTGAGAGCAGAGGAGCTTTGGAACTCCTTGGCATTGTTAGAAGATGTTGATGAGAATCCTGGGCTGAGCATCTCTGGGCTAATCAGCACATGTGAAATGCCAGCCCAGGATTCTGTTCTGAATGCCACTTTTCAGAAGAGCACTCAGTGCAGTGCATGGATGCTTCTGAGCAGGACAGACGGCTTATGTTCCCTTCCATCCACCATCTGTCTAGACATGAAGTGAAGATAGTGAACAAAAAGAAGCCGTATAATTACTCACTGTCTCTGTCCAAAATTGATCCATGATTACATGTTGGTGATTTGGTTCTTCAGTAACTAATGAGGACATGTGGGACTGTTTAATAATAGGTTTGGATGCTGCCTGCAGACTTTAAATTTAGAGCTATTGTTACCTATCCTTGTATTTCGCGAGTGTACAAATCTGTGCAGAGTGTATATGACGGTAGCATGTTAAAGTAACGACTGCAATCTTCTTTGTATGGCAAATATAGAGTAAAGCAACAACTATAACTCTACATTTAGGTGGTTAAGGCAGATAATTGCGTTGGGAGTAGTAGAGTGTATCACTGTGATGCCTCCTTTGTATTTGTGAATTGAGCATCGAATCATTCTATGTTCCATGATCTGTTCTGGGTGACCACAGTCGCACACTGGAGAGGTTGGGTTTTTTTGGTTTCCATTTGTGCAACAAGTATACACATCTGCCATAGTTTGCATGGATGCAGCTTAGGATTGCCCATGAGCTTCCTGAAAGATTGAAGCCAGGGGTCTCCTACACTGGATCTTTCACAAAGTATTTGTGACTTTTTGTGAACTTCATTCAGCTTTCCAAGCTTCATCAAAGTTGAAGTCACACTATTAAAAGTTAAGCACGTGGGTCCAAAAGGACTCACATGACTTCAAGTGGAGGTGGGGGATGTTGTTAAGGTCTTGGTGGACGGGAAGACATTTGCTTCCCTCAAGTCACTGGACTTCCCAGAGGGCTGTGGCATTGCAGAACCGATGGAGGAACAATGTGCAACAGCACTGGTAGCCAGGGTGTTGCAATTGAACAGTAAGACTAACCAATGCTTTTGGTTCCTCTTTGAGACCAATTCCTCTATTTCAGTTGTAGAAAGGAAGCGCTAAAAGGTTATTTCCATGAAAAACTAAGGGGCATACCTTGCAAACTTTCATTTAAGCAATTGTTAGTTATATCAGTAGCTGCACTGAAGGGAAGGGAGTGACCTCTGCAGGGTCAGCCCCTAGTCTGGAAATAAGATCACCACTTATACTGCTGTAACCTCATGCCAATTGCAATGCATAGGAAAAGGATACATACCTTGTCAACAGGCTGCTCTAAATGTTTTAGGTGTTGGCAAAATTGTACAGTTGTTGACATTATTGAATCCAGTATTTCACTATTTAACATCCACGCGTTGGTCAGAATTTTCTTAAAGAGTGGCTGGAAAATGACCAATTTGCCAGCGTTATTATAATAACATCTTCCAAATTACTGAGCAAACTCTGTGCTTTGGGCATTGTACACAGCATACAGGAAGACAGGAAGACAGAGGCTAACTCATTCAGAAATATCTTAGGCACTAAGGGCCAGATAACTAAAGAGATTTAGGTACCTAACATGCAAATAGGTACCTAGTGTGATCTTCAAAAGCATCTAAGTGCCTAACTCCCATTGATTTCAACAAGTGCTAAGTGTGTAGGTGCTTTCGAAAATCTTACTAGGTGCCTAAGTACCTTTACCTTAGATTGTAAGTCCCACTGAATTTCAGTGAGACTCAAGCTCCTGAGTGCCTTTTACTTTTGAAAATATTACTCGTGTTTCTAAGTCCCTTAGGCAATTTGAGAATATTACCCAGAACCACTAACGTTGAGGCCACTCCTGCTTTCACTGCACATCCAAAACTCTTATGGAATTCTGCTGGGGTTTTGGGCACACAAGGAATGCAGGAGTGGGTCCGAAGTTAGACATGACCACGGTTCAGAGAAAGACAGTATGTGGCTGGAGCAGGTCTAACTCTGAAGTACAGCTATCCTGGGAGATCACTGCTAGAGCAGTGGTAAACATACAGTACATGCTTTGTTTGATTAAGGGGATTAAGTGCAGATGCTGTGTTTTTCCTGTATTTTGGTTTTGTGTAATCCCCTGAGTCTCTTTCTTTAGATAAATAAAATCCTTTTGCATCAGCTGGCAAATCTTATGGGCAAGGAGAGAAATTGAAATGTTAATCATAGAAACCCAAAGTAGAATGTAAGAGCAACTCACTGAGCACTGCTGGAACACAGTGATACTTGTACAATATATCAAGAAACAGCCTGACCACAAGTCTCAGCTGGTGTCAGTTGCCGTAGCTCCCTTGCCTTCAGCTGAGCTACGCAGAGTTACACCAGCTGAGGATGTGACTCATCATTCAGAGGCAAACCTGTTGGAAGCTAGCTCAGAAACTAACCACCACCTTACTCAACTCTTATAATCAAAATGTGCTAGGGCAAATCCCTCCTTTTAGGGAGGCTGTCCTCAGTGTCTGTGGATCTCATGCTGAATCCTCCTGTCCTTGTCACTCTGATCTGGATGTGGTGGATCTGGCCATGGGAAAAGTTCCCAGATAGACACTCCACCTGTTCATGGTAGAAGTTAAACCAGTAGTGACCCAGCCTGCTCATGAACTCCTTCACATCACCACCCAGGGTACATGTCTGCTGAAATCCTTATCCATGCCCTGCTCCTCTCTTTGACAATTGCCGGTCTCTTCCCTGTGGTCTGCCCATGGCTCTCCAGGCACTAGCATCTCCAGAATTATGCTGCCTATGTGCAGTCATACCAAGAGAAGCTCTGCCATAGCTTAAATGCCTCCACTGGCTGCCAGTGGGTATTCACTTGAGGTTCAAGCTCAGTTGTCCTCCTTCTGAAGATTCTCTTGGGACTTGACCACACTGAGCTTTCAGTCTGCTTCTTTCTACATCTCTCTAAGCTCCTGACCATCTAACCCCTAACTGAGCCTTCCTCCAATTGGTCCAAAAATCCCTTCCTTTGCATTCCCTGCCATCTGGAAAAGTATTCCCATCTCTCTCTGCCTCACCAACTCCATGCCTTTCCAATTCTATCTTTAAAACATGCCGCCTTCTCCTTTGCTGGGGCTCTTGGCTCTGCCCCACCCCTGCCTATGTGTGACAGGCCTGATCCAAAGCTTACTGAAGCCAATGGAAAGACTCCCACTGACTCGAGTGAGCTTTGGGTCATGTTGGAGCTGGGCTATGCCGAAATGCTTCCATTTGTTTGCCATGCTGTATCTTTGCATCACTGTTTCCTGTAGTTTATTCTCTGTAACTTACAGAGCGAAACTCCTATCTGACAAACTATAGGTAATTCATCAATGTGGAGCACAAGTCTCAAACTTTCCTCATATTTCCCTCACACAACTCTGCTTTCACCTGCCCCTCATATCCCTGTACTCCCTTTCCAGGTCCATGTTCAATCCATAAACCATCTGTGGTATATCACTGCACTATCCTCTTTCTGATTCAGCCACATTATGCCTTCTTGGGGGAGATCGCCTGTAGCCAGTGTGCACATAGCATGCAGGCTGCAGAAATCCCTAGCAAAGCATCTGGAAAAGCCCTACTGCAACATAAATAACATGTCATTTCAGCCTCTTATCCCAGATCTCCACTGTAGTGCTGACAGAAGGACTTTGCCCCTCCAGTGGTGAAAGAGCTTTTTGGTTTTGCTACGACAACGTACTTGAACATAACCCCAAGGCAGAATAAACTCATTTCATTGTCACTATGCTGTGATATGCCTTTAGATAGAAGTTGGTAATAGATCATGATGGGAGACTTGTTGTGAATAAATCAGGCTAAACAAAACCCCTAGAAAGCTATTTTTTAACCAAACAGCCAAATTCATCTCTGGTGTCATCTCATTGCCTTCACTGGGGTTTCACCAGGGATGAAATTCATCCAAGCTGTTTTAGAATATATGCTAAGAGGCCATCAAATATACTTTTTTTTGTTTTGTTCCTGTGGCTTAACCAATACATCAATATTTGTAACAAAAAGCCTTAAACCCTAGAAATCTGACTTGGGGTTGGAGAGGTTTAGAACCAAAACTAGACATGCCGCATTTTGAAATGACCACAATCTCCTATCCATGGAAAATGGGATGTGTATTGGGGAAATGGCAATAAATCCTGAACTACCAGGTTCAGATCAAGTCCCACAAACATTCGGAATTCTTCTTACCTGCGTTTTTTGTTTTAATTTATCTAAAACATCCTTTCTGAAGCTCATTGTCACATCAGTCAGGACATTTTCCAGTTCCATAGTGTCAGCGTTAAATGTTGTTTGTAAGCCTTTCCTAGAAAGAGAAGTAAAAGCAGTGATTTAATGGTCATTGGCATCATGTGCTACTGCTATGGACAATTTAGCCAAAATCAGCTCAGAAAACAAAGAGAGAAGAAATGGGACGGCTAAACACTGAGGATGGAGTGGAGGTTAAGGATAATCTACGCATGGTCCAATATCTAAACAAATACTTTGCCTCAGTCTTCAATGAGGGTAATGAGAAGCTTAGGGATAATGATAGGACGACAAATGGGAATGAGGATATGGAGGTAGATATTATGACATCCGAGGTAGAAGCCAAACTCGAACAGCTTAATGGGACTAAATCGGGGGGCTCAGATAATCTTCATCCAAGAATATTAAAGGAACTGGCACATGAAATTGCAAGCCATTAGCAAGAATTTTTAATGAATCAATAAACTCAGGGGTTGTACCATACGACTGGAGAATTGCTAACATAGTTCCTATTTTTAAGAAAGGGAAAAAACGGTGATCCGGGTAACTACAGGCCTGTTAGTTTGACATCTGCAGTATGCAAGGTCTTGGAAAAAATTTTGAAGGAGAAAGCAGTTAAGGACATAGAGGTCAGTGGTAATTGACAAAACAACTCATGTTTACAAAATTGTGATTAATATAACCTTCAACTGACCTCCTTTCTGTTACTGGTACCAAATTTTTAGACAAAAGAAACGCAAGTGATCTAATGTACCTTCGAGTCATAGAAAAGTATGGGACAATATGATAGTGATAAGGAGCTGGTGAAGGAGAACACTAGTCCATACTGAAATGTGAACTGTCAGGCGGAAGAGTTTACTGTGAGTTTCTCTCAGGTTCCGTTTGACCTCGTCTATTTAATCTTATTTATTACTGACCTTCCCACAAAAAGTGGATTGCTAATAAAAATTTGCAGATACACACTGGGAGATATTCTACCAAAGAAAGACTGGATTCAGCAGGAATATTATGACCTTGTAAACTGAATTAAGTAATAGGATGAATTTATAGTGCAAAGTGACAAGGTCATGCATTACAGATTAATAACAAGAATTTTAGTTATAAATTGGGGACACATCAGTTGGAAGTAACAGAGGAGAAGAAGGACCTCGGAGTGTTGGTTGATCACAGGATGACTATGAGCCACCAATGTGATATAGCCATTAAAAAAGCTAATGTGGTCTTGGGATGCAAATTCTGTTAAATTCCTCACCCAAGATACAGGGGGCGTGTCATGCTCTAACTGCCCCGTGAGGACTCTGCTGGGCTATGAGAACATGGTCTAGGTCAGTGGTTCGCAACATTTGCAGACTGCTTGGACCCCTTTCAGCAGTCTGATTTGTCTTGCCTACCCTGAGTTACACCTCACTTTAAAAAAGTGCTTGCTTACAAAATCAGACTTAAATGTCCCAGAACACTCTTACTTAAAATGCTTATGGGCTCATTTTGTCTGTATGGAATTTTAGCTTGTACTGACTTTACTAGTGCTTTTTATGTAGTCTGTTGTAAAACTAGGTAACTATCTAGATGAGTTGATGCACCTCCTGGAAGACCTCTATGTACCCCCAGGTACATGTACTGCTGGTTGAGAAGCACTGCACTACCTGGAGTGAGCCAGCAAAGTCCCCATGGGGCAGTTTGAGCACAACATACCACCTGTGGCCTGAATGCTGCATTCACCACCCCAAACCCCACTGACAGTAGCTGTGGCTTGCCTGCAATCAGTCCCTCACTTCACAGTCTGCAGGGGAGGAGAAGCGGGAGGGACAAGAGGAGATGGGACAGAAGAAGAAGAGAGAAAGGAAATGTGACATAGGAGAAGGATCATCCTGGGAAGGAGGTCCAGGCCTGGAACTGGCGCAGGTACTGAAGAGCCCAAGGCAGCATAGGAGGGCAGCTTTCCTCAGAGCTGATTCTCTCCTTCTCCCTGTTTGGCAGTGGGGGTTGGTTGGGGCATTGCCCAGGCCCCACCCTGTTGGCCATAGAGAGGGAGTGGAGGGGAGAAGGTCCTGATTTTTACTAGGGTAGGGGGATGGAGGGAGAGAGAACCCAGATTCTGCAGGGTGGGGGAGGAGAGAGAGGTCCATGCAACCTCCCTAACTTTTTTCTGTAAACGTCCCTGAAAGTTTCCAAGCAAGATCACCGTCTCTGCAATGGTATCATTACCAGAGGTGAGCCAGAGACGAACAATTCTGATCTGGAGCTAGATATTGGCCACCTGCATTTCTGTAATCCAGGGAAGTTCAAATGCAGGTCCATTATGATTTATTTGCAGTAGAGCTCACTGACTGCTAAGTGCTTTCCAAGCACCTAAGGAGGACAGTCCCTGCTCTAAGGAGTGTATTGTGAGAGACAAGTAAACAGCAGCCAGGGGAAGGGCAATAACAATAAGCAATTTATGGTAATACAAAGAATAAATTAAGCAGAAGTCAAATTTGATTCCCTATATGCAGCATCTCTTATCAATATGGAATTGAACAATGAAGTGTAAAAAAAGGTGTGCCTGTATGAAATCATGTGACTTCATTTAAAAGACATAAACTGTTAACTTTGGAATGTATTAACATGACCAGGATGGAATGAGTGACAAGTTCAAGAGGAAATGAAGTTTGGAAATTTTGGTGAAGTCCACGGCAGCTTAGATAGGCTCTCTCTGGGTTTAAAAAAATCCTCTTTATATTTCCCACATTACACAATAGCAATTGTGTAAAGCTCTCTTCTGCAAGTTGAAGCAGCAGCAACAAAATATTATGGCTAACGTTACAGTTGAGTTAGAAAGAATGCTTTTCATCTCAGCCTTCTCCGCACACACAGCTGTACTAGTTTAACTTGCAGTGATTTTTTTTTTTTTTAAAACCAACTTAATTGAACTAGTGCAAAAGTCTGTGGGAGCCCTCTTACTTAGGTTGAAACTAGGCTTAGTTTGTTGAGTTTAAGTTGATTAGGAACAGGGTAAAGCTAAACTAAACTAAGCCCCTCTGAGACTGAAGTTAGAGTGTCCACACAGGCGTTAGACCTTGTTTAACTAAACGGCTGCAAGTATCAGAGAGAGAAATGTGAGATATAGAAACATCTTTGTGGAAATGTGTATATATATTTATTGGATATTTGGGATGGGAAAAGGCTAGTGTAGACACAGGCAAGGTGGAATGGTCAGACTCTTATTTTTGCTTCTGCTCTGCAGTATTAAGGGCTGACCTGCTCTGAGCTAAGCCAATGACAAAACCCCTACTGAGCGGTTTTTCAGCATGAGCAGGACTGAGCCATTAGTCCCAAATTTTTCATACTTGGATGCATAAAGCTGGACACCTAAAGCTAAATTTCAAAGCACTCAGACAAGTAGTCTGATATTTTACAGCTGAACACTTGCAGCTTCTCACATCCAGGTGCTCAACGTCTCTAAAATCATGCCACTTAAGTGCCCAAATAGGCAACCTAATTTTAGCAATCCGGCACCTCAGTCCTGCAAACACGTGTGCACATGTTTAATTTGATGCATGAATAGTCCTGCTGGATCTAACTCTTCTATACAGGGGTGCTGAAACTAGGGATGCTGCAGCACCCCCTGACTTGAAGTGGTTTCCATCACATACAGGGTTTACAGTTTTGTTCAATGGTTCTCAGCACCCCCATAATACAAACTGTTCCATCGCCTCTGCATCAAGTTAAGCAGGTGCTTAATTGCTTGCAGGATTGGGACCCAACTTTGGAAATGCTTCGCTTCACTTCACTGTCATATGAAATCCTTAGCATGGAATTCCTTAAGCGCTAGTATCTCTTATAAATAAGAATGAGGAGTACTTGTGGTACCTTAGCCCTGGTCTGTACTACGAGTTTAGGTCGAATTTAGTAGCATTAGGTCTATTTAACCCTGCACCCGTCCACATGACCAAGCCTGTTTTGTGTACTTAAAGGGCTCTTAAAATCGATTTCTGTACTCCTCCCTGGCGAGGGGATTAGCACTAAAATCGACCTCGCTGGGTCGAATTTGGGGTAGTGGCCTCCGGGAGCTATCCCAGAGTGCTCCATTGTGACTGCTCTGGACAGCACTCTCAGTTCAGATGCACTGGCCAGGTAGACAGGAAAAGCCTCAGGAACTTTTGAATTTCATTTCCTGTTTGGCCAGCGTGGTGAGCTGATCAGCACAGGTGACCATGCAGAGCTCATCAGCACAGGGGAACATGGAGTCCCAGAATCGCAAAAGAGCTCCAGCATGGACCAAACAGGAGGTACTGGATTTGATCGCTGTATGGGGAGAAGCATCCATGCAGGCAGAACTCCATTCCAAAAGACAAAATGCCAATATATTTGCCAAAATCTCCAAGGGCATGATGGACAGAGGCTACAACAGGGATGCGTGAAAGTTAAGGAGCTGAGGCAAGCCTACCAAAAAAGCATGCAAACAGTCGCTCTGGGTCTGCTGTCTATTAATTTCATTTGGTGACCCCTAGTTCTTGTATTATGGGAATAAGTAAATAACTTTTCCTTATCTACTTTCTCCACATCACTCATGATTTTATATACCTCTATCATGTCCCCCCCTTAGTCTCCTCTTTTGTTGTTGTTGTGTGGTTGCTGGTATTTGCTTCAGGTTAGGGGGCTGTCTGTAAGCAAAGACAGGCCTGGCTCCCAAGATCTGTGAGAGTGAGGGATCGTCCTTCAGGATAGGTTGTAGATCCTTGATGATGCACTGGAGAGGTTTTAGTTGGAGGCTGAAGGTGACGGCTAATGACTTTCTGTTACTTTCTTTGTTGGGCCTGTCCTGTAGTAGGTGACTTCTGGGTACCCGCCTCGCTCTGTCAGTCTGTTTCTTCTAGGGTGACCAGATGTCCCGATTTTATAGTGACAGTCCTGATTTTTGGGTCTTTTTCTTATATAGTCTCCTATTATCCCCCACCCCCGTCCTGATTTTTCACATTTGCTGTCTGCTCATCCTAGTTTCTTCACTCCAGCAGGTGGGTATTATAGTTGTAAGAATGCTTGATCGAGATCTTGTAGGCGTTTGTCTCTGTCTGAAGGGTCGGAGCAAATGCGGTTGCATCTTAGAGCTTGGCTATAGACAATGGATCCTGTGGTGTGGTCTGGATGAAAGCTGGAGGCACGTAGGTAAGTATAGCAGTCAGTAGATTTCCGTATAGGGTGGTGTTTATGTGACCATCGCTTATTGGCACTGTAGTGTCCAGGAAGTGGATCTCTTGTGTGGACTGGTCCAGCCTGAGGTTGATGGTGAGGTGGAAGTTGTTGAAATCATGATGGAATTCCTCAAGCGCTTCTTTTCCATGGGTCCAGCTGATGCAGATGTCATCAATGTAGTGCAAGTAGAGGAGGGGCTTTAGGGGATGAGAGCTGAGGAACCGTTCTAAGTCAGCCATAAAAATGTTGGCATACTGTGGGGCCATGCAGGTATCCATAGCAGTGCCACTGACTTGAAGGTACACATTGTCCCCAACTGTGAAATAGTTATGGGTGAGGACAAAGTTACAAAGTTCAGCCATCAAGTTTGCTGTGACGTTATCAGGGATAGTGTTCCTGATAGCTTGTAGTCCATCTTTGTGGGAATGTTGGTGTAGAGGGCTTCTACATCCATAATGGCTAGGATGGTGTTTTCAGGAAGATCACTAATGGATTGTAGTTTCCTCAGGCAGTCAGTGGTGTCTCGAAGACAGCTAGGAGTGCTGGTAGCGTAGGGCCTGAGGAGAGAGTCTACCTAGCCAGACAATCCTGCTGTCAGAGTGTCAATGCCTGAGATGATGGCGCATCCAGGATTTCCAGGTTTATGGATCTTGGGTAGGAGATAGAACCCTGAGCAGGGGTATTCTCGGGGTGTGTCTGTGCAGATTTGTTCTAGTGCTTTTTCAGGGAGTTTCTTGAGCAGATGGTATAGTTTCTTTTGGTAACCCTCAGTGGGATCAGAGGGTAATACAGACTAACACGGCTGCCACTTAAAAATAAGAGTACGGACAGAGCTGAGTTTGTAAAAAGCATAGCTACTGCTTTAAAGACCATGGCATACGAGTAATTTACTGGAGAGACCATGCCATCTAGAGGCTTTCTGATGTTAGTGCTTAATGTGGATTCTAACAAAAAACACACTGGAGAGAATGGAAGCTGCTACAACTTAAAACTAGGGCTGCCAAGCAATTAAAAAAATTAAGTGCGATTAATCGTGCTGTTAAACAGCAATAAAATACCATTTATTTTAAATATTTTTGGATGTTTACTACATTTTCAAATATATTAATTTCAATTACAACACAGAATACAAAGTGTGCAGTGTTCACTTTATATTTTTTATTACAAATATTTGCACTTTAAAATTTTTTTTCAATTCACCTCTTTCAATACTGTAGTGCAATCTCTTTACCATGAAAGTTGAACTTACAAATGTAGAATTATGTACAAAAAACTGCATTCAGAAATAAAACTGTGTAAAACTTTAGAGTCTACAAGTCCACTCAGTCCTACCTCTTGGTCAGCCAATCACTCAGACCAGTGGTCCCCCAATCTTTTCGTGTGGCAGGCGCCGGACAACTAGCTGCCAAGAAGCGTAGGTGCTGGACAAACAGCCACCGAAATGCCACTGAGAAGCAGCGACGCCAGGAAGCGTCACCTCCAAAATGCTGCCAAGAAGCAGCGTCATCAAGAGGCATCACTGCCGAAATGCTGCTGATTTTTGGCGCCGGCACTTCTTGATATTGCTGCTTCTTGGCAGCGTTTGGGCGGCTGCTTGTCTGGTGGCCAGTAGGCAGGTGCACATAGATGCCCCGACGGGCACCATGGCACCTGTGGGCACCACATTGGAGACCCCTGACTCAGAAAAACAAGGTTGGTTACAATTTCCAGCAGATAAAGCTACCTGCTTCTTGTTCACAATGTCACCTGAATGTGAGAACAGGCGTTCGCACGGCACTGTTGTAGCTGGTGTTGCAAGGTATTTATGTGCCAGATTGCTAAACTTCGATAAAGTTTTACACTGTTTTGTTTGAGTGCAGTTATGTAACCAAAAAAAATGTGCATTTGTAAGTTACACTTTCACGGTAATGAGATTGCACGTCAGTACTTGTATGAGGTGAATTGAAAAATACTATTTCTTTTGTTTATCATTTTTACAGTGCAAATATTTGTAATAAAAAATAATATAAATTGAGCACTGTGCACTTTGTATTCTGTGTTGTAACTTAAATCAATATAAATCCAAAAATATTTATTAAATTTCAATTGGTATTCTATTGTTATATGTGTGATTAATCCCAATTAACTTGTTTTGAGTTAATCGTGTGAATTAACTGAGATTAATTGACAGCCCTATTAAAACCAGATCCCAGGGGCCTATTCTGACCTCACTACGGAGTGTGACTCGATTGATGCTATTAATTACTCCTGATTTCCAGTAGTGGAAGTGAGGTCAGGATTGATATGCAATCAGGGCTGGTGCAAGGAAGTTTCGCACCCTAGACAAAACTTCCACCTTGTGCCACCCCCTCACTCAGCTAACCCCACCTCCCGCGGCAGCTAACCCCCCCACCCCACCTAGGGAGCACCCCCTCACAACAGCTACCTCCCTTGCAAGCCCCCGCTCCACAGTAGCTAATCCGGCCTGGGGAGCCTCTTCCCCCCCCTGCCCTGCGGAAGCTAACCCTGCCCCCCTCCATGGCAGCTAACACTGCCGCTGCGGCAGCTAACCCCACCCAGAGAGCCCACCCCAGCTCTCCTCCACTGAGCACGCTGGCACTGCTCTAATTCTCCTCCCCTCCCAGGCTTACGGCATCGATTGGAGGAGACTTAGAGAGGGGTCAGTGCTCAGCAGAGGAGGCAGAGAGGAGGTGATCTGGGATGGGGAGCGGTTCCCCTGCGCAACCCCCCCCATTACTGTGGGTGGCCCTCCCCGCCCCAGATGACCTCCACTCCACCTCCTTGCCTGAGCGGGCTTTTAGGTGCCCTAGGCGGCTGCCTAGTTTGCCTAAGTGGTTGCACCCGCCCTGTATGTGATGCATCCCCCGTCTCCCATCACCTTTAGGGATATGGAATTTGAGTTCTCTGAGCACCCGGGTAAACAATAAACACCGTGATATTCCTGAAAGGGTTTTGTTTTCAAAGGACCCCAGATATGGGTATGTGCAAAAGTTGGCTGCACAAATCCGGTAGGATGAAATTCACCCCTGCTGCACAGGGCCAGTGCAAAACCTCTTATGCATTGTGTGGGGTGGGTGGCTGTGGCCAGGCCATGCAGGAGAGTCTTTGTATCATCTACATGCTCGCAACTGACCTAGAAGCAGGGTGTGGGAGAGGCTGTAGATCCCCTGGTCCCAGTGCCTCATGAAAGCAGCAGCTGTTAGTCCCGCCCAGACTGGCCTGGCAGCCCTGGTCCTGAGCTGGGGGGTGGATTTCACCTCTGATGACCTCCATCCGCTTAGAGCCTGAAGCCTCTGGCTTTCTCCGGGTGGGGTGAATTTCAGCCAAACTGCAGCATGCTGATTTGGCAGTTAGACATTGCTAATAGGCACATGCACTAATCAGGGGTTATTAGCTCCTTTGTAAAGTGTTTTGAGATCTGCTGATATACAGCCCTATATAAAAGCTAGGCATTATTATTGATTTGAAAACCTGACTCTAAAGCTGCCTTTGACATACGCAAATCCCGAAAAATCACCACAGCCAGCAATTGTGTTGAGAGTTTCTTTGCAGGCTAAATGTTTTCTGTGGAGTTGTTCTAAGGCCAAATGGAGCAACCATCAGATTATGCTGATGTTTGCACGCTCTTTTAACTTGTTTTTTAAACCATGGCCATGTGTCTTTGAAATCTGCAAATGGGCTGGAATCTAAACCCCTCTTCTGAACACCAAACATTTCTGTTACTCCCTCCCCATTGCCCAGACAAACTGAGCTTTCATCTGTGTCCCTAACTCTGAGCTAAATTCTACCCCGGGAAATAAGCACTGCTATGGAAATCAGGAGTAACTCATCCAAATCCATCCCTGGCATAACGCCATTGTTGCCCTGCAGTTACACCGAGGATGATTCTGGCCCATGGACTCTGGTGGGACATAATTTCTTCCTTCTTTCTTTGCTAAACCATAAGATCCAACAGACATCCTTCCCCTCCCCCACCCCCGCCTCCAAAATCATAAAGATGATATAAGGGAAATGTAGACTTACAACAGGTCACGGAAGGTGTTAACGTAGGCTACTAAATATGGCACAAACAACAAATCCTCTCTCTCTTTGTACCACTCCACAAATGCCTTCCTGAATCTGCAACAGAAATTTCAGAAGAAGTCATCGCTGCTGGTTGTAAATAAAACAGGCTAGAGTTCTTAATGAACTCTTTAACTAATAGAGCTGCAGTGACCTTGCTGCATGTGTATGGGAGTAAAGGGACAAATTCACTGCTTGCCCATGCCGTTCTCAAAGTACTTGCATTTTTTACCTTAACAGGTGGTGTGCATGTGCTTTAGAGGAAGATATACCATAGATAATCATTGTTTGGCTATGTGCTTGCGTGAATCTGAAATCAGCAAAGCTCAGGATGGACTCCAGAAATGTTTCCCCATGAAAGAGTATAGGTGAAAATTCTGATCTTTAGTTATGAGTGATGAAATGTGTCATTGATAAGTGGGCTTGTAAATCACTCCTGTAATTTCTGTAGCTTTTGGAGCAGTGTAATGTATACCTACTTTAGCCCAAAGGAAAGTGCTTTAGCTCAAGGCTCATTTTACAATAGAAAGCAAATACGAGCAAGGCAAAACACCTACACTTATACCACACTGACAAAATATAGGGGAATCAGGTCTATATTTCCTATATAATGCACCTTTAAGGACACTGGTGTGTACAGAGACAAGCACCCACTTTGCATTGATGTCCATACAGACTTTGGGAGGAGGCACACAATGCACACTCTCATGGAGACTTTACTTTTGTTCTTTCTTGTTTTATTGCTCTGTTTTAGATTAACTTATTCAGACTGACTACTCCCATTTGCATATGCTGTCTAAGAAAACACATAAGTTAGGGAGCACATTCCAGTGAATTATTCAGTCAGGTGCTTATCTTCCCTTGTGTGGGACTCACATTGGGACTCAGTTTATAGGAAGGAAGTTTAAAAGAAAAAAAAAAGAAAGGAAGGAACATCCTTAGCTCAATCACTTTTAATGGTGAAACCAAAATATTGTTCTTATTAAAAAATCTCAGACAAACTGCCAGTGTGAACTCCCCAGGATGTCCCTATGGTAACTGGGAGATTAGAGATGAGACTCGAGGAGTAATTATTGTCTTTAAAATATTTTAAATACCCGTCGTCATGCATCACAAAATGCTACGATTTCACATATTAGAAAAGCAATTTTCAGTCTTCCACGCTTGAGTTTGTAAAATACTTAATGGCAAACTATCCATTTGGCTCATTCCTGAGGTGCTATATTTTACTGGTTAATGCACAATTATTTTTAGTCTCTGTTTGAGTTGATTCATGCTGAAAAGTCCTATTTTTTTTTCAACTTCAGAGTCCTGATCTGAAAACTGGGAACACTTAAATACAACAAACCATAGGCCATAGGAGGTTTAGGCCTGTTCCAAGATAAGGAAATAACTTTTTTCCATCTATGGAACCCAAATCTTTCCAGGAAGTCCCAAATCCATGTGATGATCTAGAGAACTAAAGATGACACTGGGACTTGAATGTTAGAGGTATTAAAATATAGGCATTTAGCCATAACCCCTGTGGCTACTCCCATGCGGAAAGTACATAATTCCACCTAAGGGGCAGAATAATCTCCACTGCTAGAACTGAGTGAAGTTACATGAGATTCAGAAGTTGGGCTAGAAATGAGTTGTGCAATATTCTGGGCCTGATCCTTTGCCTATTCAAGTTAATGGCAAAGATCTCATTGGTTTCAATAATGCACGACTGAGGCCTGTGTCCCTTATCTGGGCATGCTCAGTACTACGTTTAATTTTGTTGTCCAGTACTGACATACCACAGAGAACTGGAAATCCAGTTAATGCTAACAGATAGAAAACCCCTTTTCAGCCATCCCTGTTTACAGAGCTGACATCAGATGTATGGGAGATGTGCTGTATGGGAGACTCATGCTCCCATCTGTCTATTTACTATTGTGTATGTTGATTGTTTTGGAAATCTCTCAGATTCTCTGTTAAGTTTGTCAGGCTCACAAGAATTCAGATGAATCCTAATGTTCCTAGAAGCAAGCACACGCAAGCACGGTGCTAGTGTTTGGTCCATAGTATGGATACTACAACTGAGCGTTGGCACCCGGATACCCACTTTGGAAGGAATATGTTGCCAGAAACAGCATTGACCTTGGTATGAATTCTCTCAGTTCTCTTACGCTGATCTCAAGAGTTGCAGTTTCCAGACTTTCCAAGATTTTGCCAGATTCGTTCTTATGCTGTCCAATGAACTAGAAAAGAGTCAGACGAGAATCCAATGAATGGGAGAACAGCAGAAGAAAAGCCTTTGTCCAGTGAACTTGTGTAACTTGGGTCAAAACCAAAGTTAGTGATCTGCGTATCTAGGGGGAGAACCCCATAATACTTACCAGACTTATTTTGGCACTTTCTTTTTAAAACAATAATCCAGAATGGACCAAGAATTTATGGTGTGGTAATTCCTGTCTAATGTTTCAATGTTCTGTCTAAGCAACCAGAGATGAATTATCAACAGCCCTGAACTGCCTTGATGCAAATCTCTCTCTTCTGAGCCCTGTTTGAGGCCCAGTTCTCTGCCCAGCACCCAGTGTGAGTAGCTGGTCTGAACACTGGGGAGATGTATATGGAGCAGTGGAAGGTTTCCTCTCTCTCAGCCGGTGGAGAGCAGCTATGTAGCTCTAACTTAAGAGTCAGAGCAGTGATCAGGGAGCTGCAAAAGTGGCTTGAAGCTGCCTTGACTCCAGCTCACACAAGCTGTACTGAGAGCAGCTCAGGTGCCTTTTTAACTCCAAAATCCTTATTTGTCCTTGAATCACTTCCTGACCTGACCATTGTAATTCATTCTCTCTCTTTCTTCTCTCCCCTCCCCCCACCATGGTGCCTCCTAATTCCTAATCACACAACTTCAGCTGCTCCTGGAAAGTTAGACAAGCTACAGTCTTGCTCAAATGCTGTCCATGACATCCTACCCATCTGCTAATCCAATTCAAATCTGTCTTTCTGGTTATCAAAAATGTGCAATATTCTTCTATGGAAAGTGAGTCATGGCCGTGGAATAAAAATCTTTGGTTTCTCTCCCCCCCCGCCAATATTATTTAATTGAGATGATTCAACCCTTTGGTTTCTCTCCCCCCCCCCCAATATTATTTAATTGAGATGATTCAACCCTTTGAAAGTCATGAAAATGAATCCAAAACCCTCCTGGCTTTATTATCCTGCAGCCCCTGAAGCTAGTAGAAGCTCTTGTTTTTTCTTATTGTTTAAATTGGAGTGGCTGTCACTCTACCAGCACCATTTCTGAGGTTGCAGCAGCCCTGGGACAAAGTAGCTGTTTCAGCAAAGAGGCTTTTCTAACAAACCATTTTAAATCTCTTTGATTAGAATTTTTTTTAACACTTTAAAATCAGTTGCCTATTATGTCTGTGACACAATTGACAGCAGGTTTAATTTGCAGCTAAGAGGCGAGTGGTAGAACTAAAAGGTGTAATAAACGGCATTTCCTCCCCCCCTCCTAATGTATTCTGTGAGCATGTGACTAACATAAATTATCACAGGAGGCAGCACCTACATACCAGAATGTAATATTTAATAATGTACTTTATACAAGCTAATCAAATACCGTTTGAATATCCAAGGACAGCGATGAGTAGTACTCGGTTTGTGAGGTTTCTGGCTGCTTTTCCTCCTTCCACTTTTCTCTGGTCTCCAGCTTCAGAATGTTATCCAAATAGTGCTTTATTTTCTCCTAAAATGTTAAAGGGGAGTGAGGGGAGAGGGATAGAAACCTACAGATCAGCATTAATAAAATAAACAGAGGTTAAAGAATACACACTGTGTAGTGCACATCCTGGAAAAGCACAGGCCTTCGTGCAAGGGGAGCTTGGAAGGGTTCAAGAAGAGCTCTGCAGCAGACGTTCCTGAAGCGAGACCTTGCCACCATTGCTTATGGTGGTAAGAGCTCACTCCCAGGATGGGTGCTATTGCCTACTGTTCACAAGACTCATGCTCCCCAGTGTGAGCAGGGAGGCACAATCTCTCCCTCCTGCTGGCTTTTATGTGGGGGCAGCAATTGAGACCTGGAATATTCACTACAAAGCATATTTTTCTTACCATCCTACAAATCACAAGCACCTACCTGGTGTGCTGCATTTAGCTATTAGTCACCTGTATAAAACTGACATGTGCAATCAAAATAAATAAATCATGTTCCAAACCCTTTACAATTTTTATAGAACCCTAATGAAAATCAGGAGATCGTTACTGTTTAAGGATCGTATTTGGCACTCAGTTACTCTCAAGCTGAAATCACTCCACTAATTAGAAAGAAGATACAGATTTTCTGCAGTGAAGGTAATTAATCACTGGAACGGTTTACCTGGGCTGTGGTAGATTCTCCATCACTTAATCTATGAATCAAGACTGGATGTCTTTGTATGAGATATATTCTACAGGCTTGATGTGGGATCAACTTGGTGAAATTCTATGGCCTGTATTATGCAAGAAGTCAGATTAGATGATCATAACAGTCCCTTCTAGCATTAACCTTTGAGTTACTCTGGTTTGACGCTGGTAGGACTGGACTGAATTCTGCTTCCTGAATATTAAATCTGTCCTCCTGCTGCAGGTGAAACAGAACAGTCCATAGGAGAGAGGATTGGAAATGCTGATTTTTAATCATAAAAAGCCACATTCTGATGCCCTGACTTGTACTGAATAATGCCTTGCTCCATAAGCAGTCCCACTGAAGTCAATTGGGCCCACTGATCAGTTAAAATCCTGTACAGTGGAAGGACATCAGAAGCTGGTCCCCAAATGTTAGTTTCAAAAGCATTTCACATTCTGACACGCTGGGGAGCCCTACATACCAAGTGAGCCAAGATACCTGACTGAGCAAAATAGGTGCAACTTTCTTCAAAGGCTTTGCAGCTACACTAATATAGCTATACCAGCAGAGCCCCCTAGTGGTGGAGTTACAGCTTATGCTGGCATAACGTGATCTTTTGCTGGTGCACTTACACCTGCCCAAATGACAAACTGTACTGGAAAAAGGCCTCTTTGGCTGGCATAGTTGCATCTACAGAAGAAGGGGAGGTGCTGGCATAGCTATATTGGTTAAGGGTGTGGATTTTCACACCCCTGACCTACACAGGTATGCCAGTAAAACTTTGTAGCATAGACCTGGTAGAGTTGATCAGTCTGTAATGAATCTTGTCACTGCAGTAAGTTCAAAACACAAGTGGAATTTTAAAAAACGTAAATAAGCAACATCCACTGATCATATTTTTGAAATATCTTATTTAAATGAGTCTATTATATTTTCTAGGGGGTTTCTCTTAAACTTTGCTAAGTATGGTTGTGAATTGTCTATGTGTCTGCCTAATGTATGACTTCACTGGAGTTACTCTGCGTTCACATCAGTGTGATAGATAGCGCACTTCCATTTCCTCTTTCTGTTCATTTAAAGCCAGGTTCTGCCTGGTGCTGAGTGCCCCATATCAATAGGAGTCAAGGGTGCTCAGCCTATTGCAGCATCAAACCTTGTAAGAAAGACTGTGATTGGGGGGATGCAAGCCCCATGCTGGAGAACAAGGGGTTAAGAAGCAACTCTGGTCTCTGGTGACCCCACCTTGTTGCACCTGAGAGGCCTGCATGAGGAGAGAGGTTTAAAAGGGGAAGCAGAGCCATTTAGAGGAAGTTGACAGTGGAAGGGAGCCTCTCTGAGCCCTGGGGGAAGTGCTGCTTAGGAGCTCTCACTGCCTGAGACCTGGCAATGCAGATCAGACAAAGCCTGCAAAGGAGATACTGGTGATGGATAGTGAAGGTCAAAAACTTTATTTGCCATTCATTAATTTATCCCATGGAGAAAGGGGGGATTTATGTAGGAAGTGATTCACAGAGGCAGCTGTTTAGCACCTCAAGGTGCAGAACTTAGCTGCCCACCACTGGGCCCTGGATTGGAGTCCAGTGGCAATGGTGGGTCCATACTCCCCTACCAACTTCAAAAAACAGGACAACAATAGAAGCGTTTACCTTGGTGGAGAATCCAGCTGGGGAAGACCCTGAATGTTCCCAGGCCCCAAGTCCCTAAACTAAGGGGAAAGGCCCTGAAGCCTTCCGCATGATCAGACTTTTTATTTGGTATACCCCGAAAGGGCTGGACTGAGAGGTGTGACCCAGCTGGAGGCTGAGCCTCAAAAGACGGGACAGCCCTACAAGAGAGTTATAACTGACAAGGGGGCACATCAGGGAAGGAGATAACGTGCTGTACTCCCCACTGACCACTAGGCAGCCCTGGTGGTGAGCGTTCCCCTTTGGAGAGAGCTGAATATTCTATGTAGGAGGCTGGAATTATTTGCTTCTGTATAAGCCAGACAACAGGGCCCAGAGTCTTACCGCTAGAGAATCCTTGTAGTCCTTTTTCAGTTTATCCCAAGTTTCTGATGGTAACAACCAAGGGAGATTCTCAGTCTTTACCTCTGCTTGGAGATCAGGGTGTCCCAGGAGAGTTTTGCTACAAAATTCAAATGAACACATTAGGTTGCCTTGGAGAGGAAGTAAATGGAATATTTATATTGCACGAGCTACATAATTATCATGTTGTAAGAAATTTACTTAAAGCTTAAACTATGTGGCAGGCTTTCAGGCTTTAGAAAGAAATCATTCCTTGCTATTTAAAATTGTAATTCTTCAAAATCGTAAAAGCAGCAAAGAGTCCTGTGGCACCTTATAGACTAAGAGATGTATTGGCGCTTGAGCTTTCTTGGGTGAATACCCTCTTTGTCAGATGCAGCAAAATTGTGGTGGTTCTGAAGGCTAGGTTTCAGCCCAGTGTAGAAAGCATGAAAAGCACGAAACCCCTGTGTTGCTTGGAAATGAAAATTACTTTTTTAAAATAAACAAAAAACATGAAACTGATTCATTTAACAACGAGTTGCTCGGATTTTTCTAGAGTTTGTTCCAGGAACATTGTTTTTGTTTTCTTTGACGTTAGCTGGTCACCCTGTGCGTCTATTTCTTTGTGAAGAAAACAATGAAAGATCACAGCTCAGCTCATCTGGGTGATATTCCGAAGGGCAGTGTCTGGAAATCATGCAAGGGTACAAACAAGTTTGGACATGAGAAACGTTTCCTTGCACACAGAAGAAGTAGGTGGATGCTGAACTAAAGGCTGATTTTAAAGGGCATTGAATTGATAAACTACTTTACTTTACCACTCATTTCTCCCATGAGTTACCATGCAATACATGACAGCTGATTAGTGGGAAGGTAGAGTACCACTTTGGGGTAGAAACAGATGTGTTGCTTACTCAATAGCAAAAAATCCATTATTGGGTGCCATTATGATTCAATATTGTACGATATTCAAATGTGCTATCCACCAACCCATCCATACTCTGCACAAGCAAGATCAATTTACAACTCTAAATATGGGATGAGAAAAGAAGAGAAAATGTTTGTAACCTCCTTGAATGTGGAACATGAATTACTAACTGTTCACTAGAGCTATATCGGGAAGTCAGCTGCAATGACAACATCTCATAAGGGGCTTTATCTTGTACTCAAAACTCCCATAAATTGCAATTAGATCTGAGTATGGAGTGCAAGATCAGATCTAAGTTGAATGAAAACGGTACTGTATCAAGTCTGGATTCTGGCAGGCTGATGCAGAGGGAGCTTATTAGGAAAGAGTTGGTGGTGTTGCCCTGTCATCCGGCCAAGTTTGTGGGTTGGGAATGTATATGTCGTTAGTTGTACAAGTAGTGTGTATTCCAGCATGCTCCATGAAAGTGTCATTCATTTAAAAGTACACCCAAGCTAGATAGCGCCTTTCTGTCTGAATTTTTTTACCCACTGCTGTTACAAGTAAAGACTTAGATGACTTTATATGAAAGAGAAATGTATTTTCCTTTTTGATTTTTTAGTTTGTTTGCTTTAATTTATTTTGACAGGATGTTTGGTATAATCAGCTTCAATCTCACGTCTGTGTAATCAGATTCCTCTGTTTATGTGGGTTTTACAAACAGTAATGAGAGGGCAAATATTTCTTAAAATAAGAAAAATGCAATTGTAAAGTCACAAAAACTGGCAAGGGGATTCAGGCAGATGTAGTAGGAGGCATGAGCCGGAGTGACATCGTTCTTCAACTACGAGAAAAGGACCAAGAGACTTTCTCCATTGGATCATATGAACTGGAACCGTAAACTCCCTGAACATTAAATCTCACCAAATGAGGGTCAATCCATCTTCATCATCATATCCACTCACTATACTCCACACCCGAACATAGCCATTATATGAACATCGTATCTCAAAGTCTGTATTTTGATCCATCAACCTTTTACCTCCAATTGGGGATATTGCAGATTATGTATTCCTTATGACACCCGACCTTAAACCGAACTTCACACCCCTTGATAATCTGTACATTATTACCTAACGCCATCTAGTGGTGGTGTCCCACATAGCCATGCTCGGGGGTGGCCATCAGGTAGGATGACAATATTTCCCAAAGGGAAAATGGGACACTGCGTGGGGCTAGCCTGAGCCCTCCCTCTCGCCATGTGGGGCTGGCCAGAGCTGATCACCCGAGCCCCCTTCCCCAGTGGGGCTGGCATCGCTGCTTGCCCAAGCCCTGCCTGCCCCCCGCCCAAGCCCTTCCTCTCCCCCTGCCCAGGCAGGGTGTCACCACTCACCCCCACACCAGCATGTTCCTCTGTACCCTACCCGCTTGCTCTTGCCAACTGATCAAGTTGGCAAGAGCAAATGGGACAAATGCCCAGTTTTGCCAAAAAGGTTGGGATAGCTAGGACAGAGCTTAAAAAAAGGGTCCGTCCCAGCCAAACCAGGACGTATGGTCACCCTACCAACAGGGACAGGTGGCAGTGCGGATTCTTTCCAACCTGAGTCACAACTTAAACAGGTGCAGCCCAGAGCTCCTCCACGCACCATGCATTACGGCTGGAAAGATCTGCTAATAGAGGCTGCACTTTGGAAAACGTTTCCATGGAAAGGAACTGAGCTTTCTTAGAGCCGAAATATAACATTGGCAAGCGGAACATTATGGATATCGTGAGCACTGCAAGTCAGGGACTAAGAGAAACAAGGCAATCTAAATGTACAGTGGATGCATGTGGTAAGCATTTTACACACAAGCCTTTGCCTCTGTCTTTGATCAGACTGGTTCGTTCCGTTATAGTTCAAGTGGTTGCATCTGTCTTACTCACATGGGAACCCAAGAATAATTAAGTGTCTTGCAGATTTTCAAAGCCCAATTATTATTTGGAGGAGAGAGACTTGTCATGGGGAATAGTAGCTTACCTATAGTATGTGTTAACAACCCAATCAAGTAATGCGTAAAGTTCATTGAATTCCAAGGGTCTCTGCAAGAGATCTTGCAGGTGTGAAGAAATGGCACTGTGAAAGGACTCAAAGTATCTTCCACAAACTTTATAGTCATCTGGGTAACACTTTTGTACAGACTGCTTGATTTTCAATAAATCTTCACTAACATGTTTTCTGAGGAACCCTAAATGGATAGCGAGCCAAGAATCGTTGTCCTCCTTCAATGAAATAGGCACCTTACGGACTCTCTTTTCAGCACTCCCTCTGACAGCTTCCTTCCACACCTCTCGCCATTTTCTGGGTCTGCCAACCCAGTCCGATTCTGAAGAGCCGGGGCTCTGTACATCAGCATGAGCTGCTTCTTCCTTGGAGATTACGGTCACCATAGAAGTCAACAAACTTTCATCTATATCGAGCTGATCAAGTGTTTCCTCCACAATGGATTTGATTGAGTTAGCGACAGAGTTACAAAGCATATCCACATCCTTGGCTTTCCGGGCATATTCTATAGGATTGTCTTCATATTTCTTGGCCTCTTTTTCAGATATAACTTCTTTCTCCAAACACCTGATGCTTGCATATGCCCCCAAAAGTTGCTTTTTCTGAATAAGTTCATTTATTTCCATGACTGCAGAGAGAACATGGGTGGGGGAGAGAGCAGATTATGAGTTTACTTTTAGATATTTAGTGTGTCTATTACAACAGTAAAGACCACAAGAGAGAGCAGTGTTTGAGTGAGGGGCTGCTTTGGCTCTCTACTGCATCCTGTGTGAAGAGTGGCATTCCAGCTGCATGTATGCGACAGGTCACCTTTAATCTCCCTAACTCATGTTTGACATAGAGGAGAAATACTGTTCAGATGAAGTCATTGAAATATCAGAGCCATGTCTCACAGGGTATGTCTACACTGCAATGAAAGACCCACAGCTGGCCCAGATCAGCTGACTCAGGCTCGCAAGGCTCGGGCTGCGGGGCTACAAAATTGCAGTGTAGATGTTTGGGCTGGAGCCCGGGCTCTGAGACCCTCCTCCATGGGATATGATTCAATGGTCCTAGCCCTCTATGCTACTGGTGCACAGGGGTAGTGCCCCTGTTCTAACCCAGATGTTGGGAGGTCTGGAGTGCAGCTCTGAGCTGGGGGCTGACTGTATCTATCCATCGCCCGGTACTTCGCCTGCATGAACCTGATCTCTTGGGCTTTGTACCCGTGATGTGAATTGCACCCTGTCAAAGTTTTTTCCCCCACTTTGAACTTTAGAGTATAAATGTGGGGGACCTGCATGGACTCTTCTAAGCTTAATTCCTAGCTTAGATCTGGTAACACTGCCACCAGCCAGAATATAGTGTCTGGCCCACTTTCTGTTCCCCCAAAACCTTCCCTGGGGAACACAAATCCAAACCCCATGGGTTTTAAAACAAGGAGAAATTAACCATCCCCCTCCTTTCCCCTCCCCCGCCCCAGACTTTCCCCTCCCTGGGTTGCCATGAGAGGCTTCACACCAATCCAAACTCCTTGGATCTTAAAACAAGGAGGAATTAATCATTTCCCCTCCTTTCCCCCCACCAATCCCTGGTAAGTTCAGACTCAATTCTTTGAATTTTAAAACAAGGAAAAATCAATCAGGTTCTTAAAAAGAAAGCTTTTAATTAAAGGAAGAAAAGGTAAAAATTATCTCTGTAAAATCAGGGTGGAAAATGCTTTACAGGGTACTCAGATTCATATAGACTAGAGGGACCCCCCCCCAGCCCTTAGATTCAAAAGTTACAGCCAGACAGAGGTAAAAATCCTTCCAGCAAAAGACACATTTTACAATAATTAGAACAAACAATAAGACAAATCCGCTTGCCTCCGGCTATTACTAACATTTTGAAAACATAACGCACTGATTCAGAAAGATTGGGAAAGCCTGGGTGTGCGTCTGGTCCCTCTTAGCCCCAAGAGCGAACAACAAACAACACAAAAAGCACAAACAAAGACTTCCCTCCACCAAGATTTGAAAGTATCTTGTCCCCCTATTGGTCCTCTGGTCAGGTGTCAGCCAAGTTCACTGAGCTTCTTAACCCTTTACAGATAAAAGAGACATTAACCCTTAACTATCTGTTTATGACACACCCAGAATGAAGAACCAACTTCTTCCAAAGCTCCTACCATTCCAGCAGCTCTTGTGAGCTATGGAAATGGCACTCGGGAATTAAAGTACACCTCTACCCTGCTATAACGCGGCCTGATATAACATGAATTTGGATATAACGTGGTAAAGCAGCACTCAGGGGCGGTGGGGCTGCACGCTCCAGTGGATCAAAGCACGTTCAACATAATGCAGTTTCACCTATAATGTAGTAAGGTTTTTTGGCTCCTAAGGACAGCGTTATATCGAGGTAGAGGTGTAGTACCTCTCTAGCATCTCAAACTCCAAGATGGGTCCAACCTAAAACTCTTGCTCCGAGCACTCCCAAACTGCTGTTTGGTTCTAAACTTGAGTTTGGCAGCAGAGGCCCATCTCTGCTTAAATATATTTCAGACTGGAGATCTTATTTGTGGTGATATTTCTGGTTTGCACTGTGTATTTTAAAGCAAATATGAGTCATATGGCATTGTTCCTGTATTGGTCACTGTAAATCAGTCGGGCTGTGCAGATTTCACACTGAACATAAGACCACTGCATCAAGTCATCAGAGGAGGCAAGATCTACTGGAGAGAGCCCTGGACTGAAAGCTGGGATTAGATCCCTGTCTCCAAGCTCCACCACTGCTATGCTTGTGACTTTGGGCAAATCATGCGCCTCTGTTTTCCCCTTCTCTCCCTTTGTCTGCATTGTAACTTTTTTCTGGGCAAGGGTTCTCCCATTTATGTTTGTGCAATGCCTAGTACAATGGAGTCCTGATCTCACTTGAGGCCCCTATGTGCTATTGAAATAGAAATAATAATATTTGCATGAGTCTGCTAAAAAGATTTCAAAGAATGGGTCTGATTCATCCCCACTGTAACTTCCCTGAAGCCAAAGGAGTCCCACCATGGCTGGCACGACACAGTCATTTTACAGACATGCACATAACTACTAGGTACTGACGATTCGCTGTAACGCTGGTTTCCAAGCACTGCATGCTGTTACCCAGGCCGGGAGGGATGGGGGAAATCCAAGTACCTTTCATTCACAGTCACTTTAGGAGCAGGTGCCTTCCTTTTACACTCCCACTCAGCTGACTTATCTACTGTGCAGTTTTTGAAAAACGATGATAAAAGTGCCTTGAAAACACAGTTCTAAGGGACCTCGCCACGCCATAGGAGTGAAGGTAGTTTGCTAGTAATAATTTGAACCAAATTTCGTTGGTTGACGCACCATTTGGACTGTGATCATCCTCAGGGCTGGCTCCAGTTTTTTTGCTGCCCCAAGTGGTGGGGAAAACAGAAAAACTCGATTAAGTTGCCACCAAAGTGCTGCCAAAGTGGAAGAGAGTGAGTGAAGGACCTGCAGCCAAATTGCTGCCGCAGACCCGGACATGCTGCGGCGCTAACGGACCGAGTGCCGCATCTTTCTATTGGCTGCCCCAGGCAGGACTGGCTCTAGGCACCAGAAAACCAAACACGTGCTTGGGTGGCACAGTTCCAGGGGAGGCATTCCGGGAGGTTTTCATTTTCTTTTTTTTTTTTACTTCAGCAGTTGTGCTCTCGGAATTTTTGTTTTGTTTGTTTGTTTGTTTGCTTGGGGCAGCAAAGAACCTGGCCCTGGCCCCAGCTCCAGGCACCTACTTCCTTCGCTGGTGCCTGGAGTTGGCCCTGATAATCATGGAACACTAGAGTCTCAAAAGGGGCTGATCCCAATTAAATTTTCCATTTCCCACTGTTGCAGCAAGAACTAATTTCATGAGTCTAATTTCACTTGCTAACCAGAAATGAGTGTGTACAAAACTGCCTTTTTGGATGCAGCAGTGGTGTGACAGCAGAGATCCTTGCTGCTGTGTGACAGACTCCTATTCTGGAGCATCTTCCGGCTCCCAGAGGGCACTGGGAAGTTGAGCCCTCTAAAGAGGAGCTCTGCGTGTGGTGATGTGGCTAAGGGAGTTCAGTCTAGTCAGCTTATCAAAGAGGAAGTTGAAGAGGCAATTTGATCACTGTGAGTATCTAGGCAGGAAAGAGAGCTCTTATACTAAATGGCTCAGTAATCTAGCACCCAAAGGCCCGATACGATTGAATGGCTGGGGAAACTGAAGGTCAACAAATTCAAACTGGCAATAAAACCCACTTTTTAAAAAACAATGAGGGTGATTAACCACTGGAACAGCTTACCACTGAGTGTGGGAGATTCTCCATCACCTGTAATCTTTAACTCAAGATTGGGTGTCTTTCTAGCGGAGATGCTCTAGTTCAGACACTAGTAATTGGACTCAGTGCTGGGATTACTGGTGAAATACAATGACACAAATTTATGCAGGAGGTGAGCCTGGATTATCATAATGGTGCCTTCTGGTCATGATCTGTGAATCTAGGCCAGTAGGTATGCAAAGCTGACAAGATGGGCTCAGATCCATTTTACAAAGCTCACTCTGTAACAATGCGAAGCAGTTTAAGCACCTTCACTGATATAGATCTCACAGATGCCACACAGACCACCTAACCTGTCCAGACAATGGCATCAACAATGGCCTCTGGGTCTTGTCTAGATTAGAAATGTGGGTCCAGGTTAGGTCAGGGTGTATTAATTCATCTCAACCTTTTTCCTAAGTGGAAATACTGTGATGCCTTTTACCTTGGCTAAGCAGTTAGAAGTGTTGCTTAGTCAGGCTAAAAGGCATTGCAATGTGTCCATTCTAGGAAAGAGAGATAGTTAGGTAAAGGTCAGTTAACATAGACCCATTTTTCTAGAGTGGACATGGCCCATGTGAGTGCACACCCTTATGACTTGGCCTGAAAAAAAAAAAAAGTGCAGCAGCATTACTGTAAGAAATAGCAAATTAAAGGGATGTATCCAGACAAGTGTCCCTCGTGAGGATCATTCAATGCTAATAAAATACCATTTGAGGGGGCTGCAGAACATCCCATTCATGGGGTCTCCCTTGGTATTTGGGAGACTTGTTCTCTGTGCTTAGCCTTTAAAGACTCCAGAAAGACCTTGCAAGGGACCAGGCAGGTCCATTTCATTCAACGCTCTTTTGCTCTGGGGCCCTGCAGAGTCTACTTTGATTGACTGTTACTAGAATCCTAGCAAGTGTTTTTACAGTGGGTTATAGTTTCACCTCTTACCTGAGAGAGGTTGTTGTTGAATGGACTCTACCCCTGTATTCTCCCCACTCTTGTTCACACTGGTGTCAGTCATGTTGTTTTTAGCACTGCTGTCCTCTTCTTTTATTTGGAAGGCTTTTGGTAAAAAACCTTTGTTTCTTCTCAGGGTGCCAGAGTCTTCACTTGCTTTGTCTTTGGCTGGACTTCGTTTACTTCTCCTGAAGCTTAACACTCTTTTGAGAGCACTTTCAGGGCTCTTTGCCTCCAGATTGTTCAAGGGTGAGCTATTCAGTTCAGAAACAGAATCAGTTCCTTCATCCTCAGTGCTTTTCACTGGGGAGGCTGGTTCTGCTGGAGATGCTTTTTTTTCACTTGGCTCAGGTATCTTCTTATTTTCATCTTTGTCTTTGGCTGGACTTCGTTTACTTCTCCTGAAGCTTAACACTCTTTTGAGAGCACTTTCGGTGCTCTTTGCCTCCAGATTGTTCACGGGTGAGCTATTCAGTTCAGAAACAGAATCAGTTCCTTCATCCTCAGTGCTTTTTACTGGTGAGGCTGGTTCTGCCGGGGATGCCATTTTTTCATTGGGCTCAGGTATCTCACCTTGGCAGTAACTGGTTTTTGGAAGATGGAGGAGTAACTAGTCAAAGAAAAGAAACAGACAAGAGCAGAATTAAGCAGTAAGACTTACGTGGGATCTATGTAATGCTGGGATATTGCTGTGTCTCATGAGTCACCCTTAGGTACCCTTTGTATGCCCCACTCTGTCGAATTGACAGAGGAGGCAAGTCTGTAATAACTTTTGTTGCACCCCAGCATAACCAGGGTTGTGAGGCACCTCACCACCACCTGTCCTGTGCATGAAGCAGTTTTGTCTATGCCTGCTGTGGATCAGGTCCCTGAAAACAAGAGCCCTTGGCAGCATGAGCATGGCCTTCCAGGCCTCCACAGACTGCCCCCTCTCTATACAAGTAGCGATAGGTACACACCAACCTCCAAATACTCTAAGCGTTCCCGGCATGAATAGTCCCTTGTCCACTAAACTCTCACAGAATTTAGAGCGAGGCCTGCTGCTCCCAAAGGAACAGGACACATAAGCTTGTAAGAGACAACTCTGGACCAGCATTTTGTTTAACACCATAGCACAGCACACAAATATATTTATAGTGAAAACAAGAATAAGTTTATTACTAGAGATTCAAGTGATAGTGAGTAAGAATATGAAAATGAACGGTGACACAAAAACAAAATCAGAACAGGCTTTCTAGATACTAACCTTAACTGCCAAGTTACCCTCCTGTCTGAAGAAGCGTATCTCACCCAAAGTTCTCTCCAGAGTTTTCAACCAAGCCTGGCTGAGACCCTGTTCCACATTGCAAAAGCACTTCAATCCCTTTTACTCCCCCACTGAAGGGGGCCTTTGTTCCCTCCAATCCCCAATACACTCAAGCTATGCACCTCCAGATAAGGCTGTCTTCTTCCCCCCTGTGGTTCACTTCCTGTTAGATTATATGTAAGGTTCTTTCTTACAATCCTTCATTTGCATTCAGATCAGACTGGCCATAGGGGACCCACTGTGAATGAGACAATACTCAGTTTACATGTAAATGGATAGGCATCTCCTGTCTGACAGACAACCCGTTTGTCACTTTTCCTGTTGACTAATACCTGGATACAGACTCTGAAAACATATTTTCTGCATATATGCACAACTCCTTCCAGAATATCTATACATACCCACATCACAAAGCTATTGATGACCAGTGTGACATCGGCTTTCATTTGAGATGTCACATGGCATTCTTTGGTGAACCAGAATGTATAGACCAGAATCAGGTGATTCCTGTAACCCTTCTGCACCCCCTTGCCACTTAGCATTCAGAGGTTCTTGGGGCCCCTAACCCTACCTTCAGAGCCTGGTTCTTTAGCACAAGTTGTGCACATGCATGCTTTTAAATCTAGAGGGCCCCAGTTCAATGCCTCAGAGCAGCCCTCTTGTATACTTTCAGGTATGCCATGTACTCTCAGTACCTAAACTGGTACCATCAGTTTCCCCCTCCAGCTGAGTTTAAAGCAATTTAGGGCAGATCTATACATTAGCCAGACTGTGCATTCACAGCCTATAAACCAGACATGTTAGCTTTGGGCTTGGTTGTTGTTGTCTTGTTTATGCACGGAGATCTGCAGACATTCAGCATTGGAATCTGGCTCGCGATGTGGATGGTCGGTTACAAACATCACATAGTAGTGACTAAAGCACACTGAAAAGCCTCAGTTTTCACCTCTAGTTCCTTAAATAAGAAATCAAAGCATAATGTTTTCTGTGCTCTGAATCGTCATGGTTACAGTTCTGCAGAGGCTACAAAGTGCAATGAACTTTTATATAGCAAACACTGTCTGAAAGCACTTCAAAGTCAAACAAACCAAGGCCAGTCTGGGAACAGCTTGGAGAACAATCTGATTTTTTTTAATTATTATTTTTTGATCTCACAGGCCTTATTTGCACTAGGAGCATTTAAAAACAGTTGCCCACAATTTCTAATATGTTACAAGCCCAAGTGCAGGCAACGAGCCAGCTGTTGACATCTTTTTCAGTGCCATTTCATTTCATTTCTCCTTATGGTAAAGGGCTAATCTGTGATTATTATTTTTTTAAGTCCTGCGGTGAGGAAGCCTTGGTGCAAGAGCACGACACTGTGCCCCTCTGTTGCCCCCTAGAGGCACAATGCCTCCCCTGCTTTCTGAAGGGAGGTTTGACTTCTGTATCTGGATGATTATCAAAGCCTGTTTAGTGCTCTGAATGCCCCATTACCCACCCTGGGACTGGGAGGATCCCTAATTGCCTCCTCCATGCAGATGGTGCCGCCACTGCCTCTGGGAGTCTGGCAGGGGCTGTGATGTGAATCCCTGGGGCTTCAAGTTTCTGGCTGGTTGGGAAGGGAGGGTTCCAAATAAAGGTTTCTCCTTCCCACAGATGATGCTGCTGCTGCTGGAGATGGATGCAGGGCCTGATATAATAATTTTTATTAAGATGATGCTTAAAAAAAAAGTGAATGGTACAGAGTTTAAGCATAGAATTTTCTGCTTATCAGGGAATAATGTACAGATTATTAAGGGATGCGAAGTGCAGTTTAAAATCCGGTGGCATAAGGAATACATAATCTGTAATATCCCTGACTGGGCCTAAAAGGTTGACGGGTCAAAGTACAGACATTGAGATATGAGGGTATGAAATTCATATAATGGCTATGTTCGGGTGTGGAGTATAATGAGTGGATACAGTGATGAGGATGGGTTGACACTCATTTGGTGAGATTTAACATTCAGGGAGTTTATGGTTCCAGTTCATATGGTCCAATAGACAAAGTCTCTTGGTCCCTTTCTCGTAGTCAAAGAGCGATGTCACTCCAGCTCACGCCTCCTGGTACTGTTGGTGGCCGGTGACGTGTTCGATGTAGATGACCCTGGACCATTGGATGGTGTCTGAGACCATGAGGCGCCACATGAGCTGTGCGTAGTGTCGACTGATCCTGCAGGTCTGCAGCACATGCTTGTTGCAGGGGTCCCAGGCACCCAGGGCTCTGACAATCAGGGAGTCCATCTGCACCTCGTAGCCCTTCGCTCTCAGGGTGTCTACTAAGGTGGCTCGTTGGCCCTAAGTGCTTCTAAGCTACCAGCAAATTACAGCCCCTTTATGTCTACTGAGCTGGGCTGGCCATGGAGTGAAGGGGTGGAAATAGTGCTCCTCTCATTCCCTGCCTGCTTGTTCCTGAAACAGTGAGCCTGCAGCCCCAAGGGACTGGTAGCTGGCATAGGTATGTACGGAGAATCCTTGCTTCCCCTTCCTCCTTTGCACAGCACTGTCATCCCGACACCCCTCGTGGAATATCCTCTTTTCCAATATGGTAACCCTACCATACACACCTCCACATGCTGTCCTGTGACTCAGGGTTCTCTCATCAACATAGGTTACGTTCACATGGCTTTTGAGAACATTAGAATTCTGTGCAAAGGCTGGGGACGGTTATTGTTATGAAGTGTTTATACTGCAGTAGCCCTCAGCAGCCCTGATAAGGATCAGGTCCCCACTGTGCTAGAGGCTTTACAAACAAACATATCAGAAGGCACAGTCCCTGCACCAAAGAATGCAATATTTACAATCTATCAAATAATATTGTGCAAGAGGGTGAAAACTAGCAACAGTGAGGCATCAGAATAAAATAGCAGCATTTTACCAAGATGGTAGGAAACAATTTGCAGGTAAATCCAGATCACAACTTTAAAGTTACAATTAAAAAAAATCGGAGAGGTGAGATGACCTTTTTTTGTTTTTAAAAGGAATGCTAAAAAAATAACACAAGCTTTCAGGTGATTTAGAATCGTCAAGTTGTGCACCAGCTTAGCTGAATATAATTATTTATATTGTAGTCGCACCTATGTGCTCCAGTCATGGACCCCACTATGCTAAACACTATAAGAACACAGAATAAACTACAGGCCCTGCCCTAAAGAGATTAAAATTTAAGTATAAAATAGGAAACCGAAGGTGGATACAAACCGAGGAGGGAGCACAAAATGTTTCATGTAGCTAGGCCAGGGGTTCTCATAACAAAAATGTTGGTCACCTCAGAGTGTGGCCACCAATTCTTGCTGGTGGCCACTGACAAATTTTCTTAAAATATGTAATTAATTTTAGGAAAAACAAATAAATATGCACCTACACACATTGAAATGATTGGCAATTGATTTATGTAGGATGCCTTTTGCAGATTCAATAAAAATCATGTACAGTTGTATTTTGCCTTCCTGTGTCCCTCCTCAGTCCCCCACCCACCGCTCACCTCCTCTCACCTGCCACTCACCTCCTCACTCCCCTGCCAGAAACGTCTATGCCCACCCCGAGAACCCCCACCTGCTGCTGGCTCACCGCTTCTTGCCTCCTCACCCCCACCCGCCGCCGGCTCCCTTACCACTCACCTCTTCAACTCCCTGCTGCCCACCGCTGGCCTTTTCACCCCCTCTACAGTGGTGGGCCACCACAGGAAAAGCCAGAGGAGCAATACCTGTCCGGGCAGGCTCTCTGGAGAGCATGGCTAATGGTTCCTTCCTGTGCTCTGCAGGTAGCTGGGAATGAACATGGAGGCCTCTTGCTGCTGTTAGGATCTCTGCAGGGCACAGGGGGGTTGGCAGTGGCTCCCAGAGAAACTCACCTGGTTTAACTGGCAGCAGCAGTTCCTTGCTCTCCTCAGAGCCTGGCAGCTGAACTCTCTCCCTCCAGTGAGGCTTTCCTCCTCATCTTCTTCTGGATTTCCAGAGGACCTTATTGAAAACAGCCTGTACAAGGAAGAAAAGCGGTGTCCCCAGGCAAAAGTCCCTGCAGCAGTTTGCTTCACCTGTTTCGGCTCAGAGAGCTGTTTTCACTTTCACTCTTGCATTGCTAACAAAAGGGGAATAGGCCGTGGGGAAATTCCAGGAAAAGGAGAGTAAACATTTACAGTGTCCTGGGGTGGATGTACCTGAGTCTGAAAACACTCAGCTGGCTGCTACCATGATACTTTTGAAGGTCATTGTATGCAGCAGGGAAAAGAGAATCTTCCCTTAGCCTCAAAATGATCTGTGCAATTATATTTCTCTGCCCAAGGCATGAATGAGCACTGGGCAATAGTCTGACCTATTACCACTGTGGCTGTGCAATCCCAGGCAAGTCTACAAGAGGAGAAAAGAATTTGGCCCACTTGTCTTTGGTTTTGACCCTGGTGGATTTGAACCCCCAACAGTATTTACTTTGGGGTCCAAACGCATGTCCAACTATTCTCAGTTGAAACGGTTGTATTTAGCCAACTTCCTGCATTCCCTGGAATGATTCACTGGCTTGGCTTGTGCAATGAAAGGATAAACCAGGAGAGCTATGTCTGTTCAGGTGGTGGTGGTAACACTTTGTTCACCTGTAATCTCCATGCACCAGTCATGGGTGTCTGGCTGTGTGTGCAATACTGAGTTCAGTTCTGGGTGCCTCAGTCCCAGGAATGGATTGACAAATGGGAAGGAGTTCAGAGAAGAGCAGCAAAAATATACCGGCTTGCTTATGGGGACAGTTAGAAGAGCTAAGGATCAGTGTAGTTGCTTGGCTGGTTAGTGATTTTTAAGTACTTTAACCCTTTCAAGCTCAGAATGGGTTGAGATCCGATCTTTTTCCCTATGTGTGGATCTTGTGGTTGCAATCAACAAAGTCACGGGTTATTTCTGCAGTGCCGTAGGTGTGGATGGTGAGTATTCACAAAGAAGATAAGGTATCCGCCCCGAGGAGGTCACAGGCTGCAACACAGTGGCCTGAGGTACCAGATCTAAATAATCTACTTGCTTATTTTACTATACGATATGGAGCAGTTAAAATAACGGCGCAAAGTCCAACACACCAGCAATGCTCTACAGCAGCTCCCACGCAGAAGCTGGGATGCGGTTTCCTCCTCAGTTGCATGGCAGATTGGGATGCTAATTTGAAGAGGAGTGAGTGAATGGCAAAGGAAAAGCAAACACTGGTGATGAGCCAGTGATGTGATGGAAGGATCCAAACTAAGCCAAATTGGAAAGCTCTACAGGTACAAATATAAAAATATTCCTTGTCAGCACTTAGGATTATCCCTGATCAGCCTTTGGTGTCCAGAGACCCCTATAGCTGCACCAGTGCAAACCCCCACTATAGACAAGGCTTCAGTGTCCTTCTCATGCCTTACTGAGCAGATGCTGGTGCAGTCAATAAACTGTTGTTCAGCCCTGCAGTCTTGCATCTGGAAAACACATACTCCTGAAAAGAGGTCACCATCCCGAGGGAGCGTTGCCAAATTACTTTTCACACATAAGCCATGGCATAATTCCCTGTCTGCTCTCTGGGTGCAAATGGTGCAGGAGATTTATCGTCAGTATTATTTGTCTCTCATTACGTGGGATTTCTGATCCTCCCAATCATATTATCAGGTTGCCTCTTACAGTGAAATGCAATGACTGGATTTAAGCTGGGGCCTCCTTCCAACCAAACCAATTCAGAGGGGAGGAAAGAGAAGAAAAGAAAAGTAAAAATGGTTTGAGAATAAAGGACTGAGAGAAAATCCATGTGAATCTGTCAAGCTAAGGCTTTTTCCTGTAGTCATAGTGTGAGGCCTAAGCCCTTTGTCTGCAGCCATATTAGGAGAGCAGCAGCCATTAGCTAAGAAGCAGGAAGTCACATCCTCACATTCTATCTAAATTACATTAAAACAATGTAATATCAGGCTGTTAAGAAGGCACTCCTGTCCTAATAGCACACACTATCACCAGATAAAGAAACAGATCTTAAGATGGTTAAAGAAAACTTAGGGCATGCTACACTTGCAGAGGTAGAGCACTTTGAATTAAACTAGCCTTCGTATAGAGCAGTGGGGGAAGCGCTGCAGTCTGTCCACACTGACAGTTGCAAGCAGGACCGTAGCAACAAAGAACGTGGCCCCCTCCGAACATATGTCCAGGGCCCCTTACCGAAAAAGTCAACGGCATATTTCGATGACTTTGCCGAGTCTGAGATCACAAGATTCCAAGTGTGAGCTCCACATGGTACATACAAGGCACGGTCATTTATTTCTAGCATGCGGGCTTGAACTCCTTTATTCTTTCCTCTCATATTTGCGCCGTTATCATAAGCTTGGCCTCTCATGTCAGCAATGTCTATTCCTAAGTTGTTTGCCTTTTCAAGAAACGCTTCCAATAAGCCCTCGCCAGTTGTATCATGAACATTAAGAAAACCAACAAACGCTTCACGAATATTGACACCATCTTCACCGTTGCATTCATTTTTTTTGCCACTTTTAGGGGCCCCCTTCCTTGCGGGGCCCCCTCTGGTTGGAGGGTACGGAGGGCGCTCGCTATGCCTCTTGTTGCAAGCACACTGGGGTGGCCACCTTTGCAGCACTTGCAGCGGCACTAGGAGTGGTGCATTATGGGCAGCTATCCCACAGAGCATCTCTTCCCATTCTGGCACTGTGGCCTGTGGGAAGGGGGCGAAGGGGCGGGGCATTCTGGGTCCTGTCCCAACACCCCGTGATGCATCGGTTCACATCCCTGCAATCCCTCTGCTTCCATCCGCGTTTGGTGCCATCTTTCAATGTTTTTTGTACTGCACGATTTGTCTTCCCTTTCAGTCTGCAGGAATGGAGCCCAAACTGCTGAGGAATTTGCTGACGAGTCTCGCCAGCACGTAACATTTGGCATTCGAGTTACTCCTTAAGGTCTAAATGGACAGTGAGGACTCTGATGACGATATTGACTCAAGTAACGCATACAACACGAAATTGCATGTGGCATTCACAGACATGCTCGCCACCGTGGAATGCTGCTTTTGGGCTTGAGAAACAAGCACCGAGTGGTGGAATCATGTCGTCCTGGAAGTCTGGGATGACGAGCAGTGGCTGCAGAACTTTTGGATGAGAAAAGCCACTTTCATGGGACTGTGTCATGAGCTCGCCCCCACCCTGTGGCGCAAGGACATAAGATTGAGAGTTGCCTTGCCGGTGAGAAGTGGGTGGCTATTGCAATCTGGAAGCTGGCAACTCCAGACAGCTACCGATCGGTCACTAACCAGTATGGAGTGGGAAAGTCAACCACTGGAATCATGTTGATGCAAGTTTGCAGGGCAATTATTTGCATCCTGCTCAGAAGAACCGTGACTTTGGATAACGTGCATGACATTGCGACTGGCTTTGAACAAATGGGTTTCCCTAACTGTGGAGGGGCAATAGATGGGACACAGATTCCAATTCTGGCACCAGACCACCTAGCCTCCGAGTACGTTAACTGGAAGGGGTATATCTCTATAGTTCTCCAGGCGCTTGTGGATCACCATGGGAGTTTCATTGACATTAACGCAGGCTGGCCCAGAAACGATGCATGATGCACACATCTTTCGGAACACTGGCCTGTTCAGGAAGCTGCAAGCTGGGACTTTTTTCCCAGACCAGAAGATCACCATAGGGGAAGTTGAAATGCCCCTTGTGATCCTTGGAGACTCTGCTTACCCTTTAATGCCATGACTCATGAAACCCTACACAGGGAGCCTTGACAGCAGCAAGGAGTGGTTCAACAACAGGCTGAGCAAGTGCAGAATGACTCTGGAGTGTGCTTTTGGCCATTTAAAGGGCTGCTGGCACTCTCTGTAAGGGAAGCTGGACCTGGCCTATGACAGCATCCGCGCAGTTATATCTGTGTGCTGTACCCTCCATAACATTTATGAATGGAAGGGTGAAAGATTCACTCAGGCCTGGAACTCAGATGTTCAACACCTGGATGCTGAATTTGAACATCCAGAGAACAGGGCTATTAGAGGGACCTAGCATGGGATTGCAAGGATTAGGCATGCCTTGAGGGAGCAATTTGAGGCTGAACGCCACCAGTAATGTCTGGTGCCCTGCACGGGAGTGAAGTGCAGTGGTTCCAGTGTTAGTAAGAATCTGTGTTTGCTACGCTGACTTGCAGTGCCTGTTGCTTTCCTGGGCTAAGGTATCTTTTACTTTAATCAGTAATAAAGACAGTTTTCAAAGCCAAAAAATCCATTTATTGAAAAGAAACACAACTGCCTGGGAAACAGAAAGGGCAAGGGGGTGGGGAACGATACAATCACAGATTTGCATATGTCCTGTCTGGAGTGCCGTGCAATGAGTGCTGCACTTCAGGATGGTTATACTGCATGGTGTTGGGGGTTGAGTGCAGTAGGTAAGAGTCATAGTTTTCAGGGCTGAGTGGTGAAGCTACAGGTGTTGGAGACAGCTGGTGGTGATAAGAACCCGGATGTTGGCGAAAGTGGGTTGGAGGTGACATGGGGGCACAAGGGAAAGAATTTTGGGGCAAGGGCTGCAGAAGGGACAGGTGGCGTGGTAGTGCTCTGCCTGCAGGGCTATGAATGCCTGGATCAGGTCTGCTTGGCACTCCATGATGCTTATCAGCTGATCCATGCTTTGCTGCCGGAGCTCTGCGCTTTTGTGCCAGTGCTCGTCATTCTGCTGGTGGATCCTCCTTTCACTTTTCCTCCACTCCTGCACTTCTAGATGCTCATCAAGGGACTGCTGCCTTACTTCATGCAGAATGTCTTCCTTGCTTCTACGTGGCCTCTTCCAAATTCTTTGGAGTCTTTCAGCTGGTGATAACATGGACAGCTGAGATCTCAAGGTTGCATCTGTAAAAGCAAAATGCAACACTTAGCAGAGGCAGCATTGTTCACACCAGACAGAGCAATGATTTCACCATACTTAAGGGCAAGCATAGTCTACAACAATACCATAATTTGCCTGTCCCAAAGCAAGCACACATAACCCACGAGAGCCTCAAAATGGTAAGTAAGCACAGGGGCAAGGGGGAGTGATTGTTTCATGGAAGTACTGTCCTCTTGGTTTCTGTGCCTTGGGGAGAGCCAACAGCTTCAGGGGGCCCTTATACTGAACACTGTCCCCACATTCTTCAAAGGAGTTCATCCTGGAAGATATCTTGTTGCTGGGGGTGACCTGGGAAGCAAGGGAGGGTCTTCTACTACAATGCAGCTTCTGCCCTGGCCCATATGCAGTTTTCCTGTGTGCAGCAATGGTCCCACCGCCCCTCACAGCACAGTGACACGGACATGTTAGCCTGACTGGGACAAGGACTGCAGTGGCTATCCCAAGAAACCTGCACAAGTGCATTGCCCACGTTCTGGATGAGACCTTTGAAGAGATCTCTGAAGCTGATTACCATGATGTGAGAGAGCACATCAATACCCTATTCCGCATCTAGGCATGCATGCAGCCCTACCCTCCTCACTCCAAGAACCCACACCAAATAACTTCCTTCCCAAAATGAAAGCTGCTTACCGGGAACCTCCTCTGATGTTTGTCCTTGCCCAAGCACTGGCTGCCGCGACTGGCTACCTTCCTCCTGGCTTGAGAACAGCTCCTGGGTGTCTTCCTCCTCCTCAGCACCCTCGTTCCCACTTTCCTCCTCCTGCCTTGTTGAACTGGGCTCTGAAGTGTCCATGGTGGTCCTTGGAGTGGAGGTGAGGTCACTCCCAAGTATCATGTCCAGCTCTTTGTAGAAACGGCAGCTCGTGGGGGCAGAACCGGAGTGGCACTTTGCCTCGTGGGCTTTGCAGTAGACATTCCACAGCTCCTTCACTTTAACCCTGCACTGCAGTGCATCCCGATCATAGAATCATAGAATATCAGGGTTGGAAGGGACCTCAGGAGGTCATCTAGTCCAACCCCCTGCTCAAAGCAGGACCAATTTCCAAATAAATCATCCCAGCCAGGGCTTTGTCAAGCCTGACCTTAAAAATCTCTAAGGAAGGAGATTCCACCACCTCCCTAGGTAACCCATTCCAGTG
>NC_133772.1:133292363-133300494 GCF_003597395.2 Chelonoidis abingdonii | reverse complement strand
CACTGGAATTCCTGGTTGGTGGCAGCGCTACAAGTACTAAGCTGGTAATTGAGCTTAGAGGAATTCATGCTGGTACCCTATCTTTTGGACGCTAAGGTTCAGAGTGGGGAATTATACCATGACAGGTATGCTACATATGCCATGTAACATATCTATGTAAAGGTTATGATCTACTGGTTATGTTCATCCTAGTTGTATACAGGCACCATTTGTGTGTTCAACGTTATAAACATTGGCTGTATGATTGCTTGATTTCTAAGTAGCCTTAGTTAGAACATTTGGCCACTTCTTGGGAAAGGAATGTGCAAATTAGGTGCTCAGTCCGGAAGCACTTAACAGACAAAAGAGCTTGGAATTCTCCAATCCACATGTAAGCAGAGTCAGGATGACCTCTACCCTGACATCTGGTGGTGAATTATGGGGAGTGTGGAAAGGAATTTCAGGTATTTGCACTGGCACACCCACTCCATCTAGGGTAGCCCACGGAAGCCTGGGATGGTTATTTTGACAGCTCTGGGATCTCCAATTTCTTTGTTATTGGGGCAAGAGGAATAAAGTGTTGTCACCCTGATTATTTGAATGAGGAACTATGAGACTGCTTTATGACAGAGATGTCTCAACATCAGTTAAGTAGCACTTGCTAGACAAGGGACATGGGTGCCAAAACCCAGTGAAAAGAGAGAGGTTGGGGGACTGGTGTGTGTACCTGATGGTTTGGGCCCCTTTTGAGGGCCTGGAACACCAATTGCACATTCTCCTCTCTCCATTGTTGAAGAGCAGAGCTAATTTTGATTCTATTCAGAGTCTATCTAGAGACTGCTGAGCTGAATTCACATTGGGCCAATGGTGCACCAGCACTGGGTCTCCCCTACTACAAGCTGAAATCACTAAAAGAGCTAAGCTTATGGAGCTGAGATCACTGAGTGCTGTGTTAACTAGTGGGGGAGCCTGAAAATCTATCGCTAAGTGGCTGGCAGAGCGGAGCAGTTTGCAGCATTTTGGAGCAGCCCATGGAACAGTGAGCGGAGTGGAGCGGTTTGTGGGGACAGCTGGAGCAACTCACGAGTCGACTGGAGGAGCGGCACAGCTGGTGGAGTGGAGCTGGTCATGGTGAAGGCTGCAGCAGAACTCCACGGAGAGGCGGAGCAGTTGGCCCCGGCCCACGTAAGGTTCCCCCTTAACACCCTGTGTGGACTCCCCCCGCCCCTTTCCACCCAGGCTGACGGGGGTAAAATTCTGCAGAAAAACTTTTGAACTCTGGGGTGGCACTGACCAGAGACCTACGGGTTGTTGGACTTTGGGGTGCTTGGACTTAAGACCCTAAGTGGGAAAGGACATTGCCAAACATACTTGGAGGTGGGTTTTTTGCTTATGGTCTGTGTTATAATCCTGTTTGTGGTGTTTCTCCAATGTCATGCCGCATTGTTTCCCTCTTTTATTAAAAGGATTTTGCTACACTTAGACTCCGTGCATCCTAGAGGCACCTGAGGGGGGAGGTGGTATGTAATTGTCCCAGGTCACTGGATGGGGGCTCGAGCCGGTTTTGCATTGCGTTATTGAAACGGAACCCCTGGCTACTGAACCCGGCCCTTGTTGCTACCAACTCAGAGAGGCAGAAGGGTTATGCACTGTAAAGGGTGCACGGCCGGGGCTCGACCCTCCCTGGGGAGGAGGGGAGCCACACGGGCCTCGACACATGGCATCGGCGGCAGCCTCTGTCTTCTGGGCTGAGCGCCGTTGCACAGTCGCTTGGGCTCCGGCCTTCTGCTATAGAGCGGGGCAAGGAATACAAAGTTATAGAGGCTCAGCCCCTCGTGGCGCAGGGTTGAGCAGTCAATAGTTCAGGCAGCTCTGGCCTTTGGGGCAGGACCGAGCAGTAGCACAGTCAAAGGGGGCCCAGCCCTTGGTTCGGGCGGGGCACCAACACACAGTTACAATAGTTTAGGTAGCTCGGGTCCTTTGGGGCAGGACCGAGCAGTAACACAATCAAAGGGGGCCCAGCCCTTGGTTTGGGTGGGGCACCAAACACACAGCTACAAAAGCTCAGACCCCTGTGGTTCAGGGTTGAGCAGTCATCACTAGGCTTGATGGCCTCCTCAGGCCAGGGAGAGGGGGATTCTGCCACCCGGGTACGGGTGGCAGGGGGAACGCAGGCCCATCCACTCCACTGCTTTCCAGCCCGGAGTCCAAGTAGCGGCTGTCGCCGCTGACAGTCAGTGGGGTTCCTGACCGCAACACACTGACATGGGTTCCGGCATACCTGCAGTCTGACTGGAGTCAGCTGCCCCCGGGCTACTTCCGATCTCCCCCTCCGGGCCTACCTGACCTGTGGGGTCAGGCTCTGGGAAGTCTTATAGCATGGGCTCCTGCCAGCCAGGGCTGGACGGTAGGTCCGGCAGTACCTCTGGGAAGTCCGGCCAGGCCTGGTCCGGGGATTCCTTGGGGTAGCAACAGGGACGAAGTGGCTCTGGTATCTCCTCGTCGTAGCGGGTGCGGGGAAGCTCCGGCAGCTCCTCGTCGTAGTGGGTGCGGGGAAGCTCTGCGCTCCTCATCGTAGCGGCGCGGGGGAAGCTCCAGCCAGTCAGAGCAACGGCCCTGGGGCCTCAGCAGTTCCCAGTCGCGAGCACCTCTGCAGGTCTGCTCCCGACAGCGGCTGGCGTCCAGCTGAGGGCCGGGCTTTTATACTTCCGGATTGCCTCCTGATCCTCTGAGGGGCAGTTACTTGCTCAAGTGGCCCTGCCCCCTTAGGTGTCTGGAGGGCTTCGACCTTCCTGGGGGAGTAGGGGAGACACACCGCCTCGGTTACACGCACATAAGAAGTCTTCGGAGGACATACAAGATACCATGTTGGACAATGGCTTCTGCCTGTACGACTGAGTCAGCATGACATGTGATTGCCCAGGTGACTCCAGACTCCATTCTTGGAGCTGAACTTGCATAGGAGTGAGGAAGGGGGTCTCCACCCACAAGAGAAAGTCTATTTAAAACCAATGACAGACAGACCCTCCATTTTGTCTTCATCTGGCTAAAGAAGGAGGCCTCTCCACCCTCCCCCCCCTCAGGATACTTAAAGGAAACTGGAACAAAGGACAGTAACTACAGAGGGTGTGAGTGATTGCTGGACCCAGGCTAAAAGGAGATTAGCCTGTAAAAGGGAGCATTCTGGAACTGGTGAGGATCTTATCTGTATTTAGTTTGATTAGACATAGATTTGCACATTTTATTTTATTTTGCTTGGTAACTTACTTTGTTCTGTCTGTTACTGCTTGGAACCACTTAGATCCTACTTTCTGTATTTAATAAAATCACTTTTTACTTATTAATGATCCCAGAGTATGTATTAATACCTGGCGGGGGGGAGCAAACAACTGTGCATATCTCTCTATCAGTGTTATAGAGGGCGAACAATTTATGAGTTTACCCTGCATAAGCTTTATACAGGATAAAACGGATTTATTTGAGTTTAGACCTCATTGGGCGTTGGGCATCTGGGTGCTAAAGACAAGCACACTTCTGTGAGCTGTTTTTAGGTAAACCTGCAGCTTTGGGGCTGGTAATTCAGACTCTGGGTCTTTGTTGAATTAGACAAGAGTGTCTGGCTCAGCAAGACAGGGTACTGAAGTCCTGAGCTGGCAGGGAAAACAGGGATAGAAGTAATCTTGGCACATCCCAAGGGAGTTTCTGTGATCCAACCCGTCACACGCTCCACGCCTGGCTGAGCAAACAGGAAGGGGATTTTCAAAATTCCCAGAGAATTTAAAGGGCGGGTCTGACAGTTGCTCGCCTGAGGGCAGGGCAGTAGAGTTCAAAGTGATGACCAGAGTGATTAGAACAGGCATTGTGGGACACTTCTGAAGGCTGATCAGAGCTCATTAACAAACCAGGGGGTCCACACTGGTGCTGCAGCGCTCCAGCGGAGGCGCATCAAACATTATTCCACTCACCAAGGTGGGTTACCAGGAGTGCTCTAGCCGCAGAGTCTGGGTGCTCTACGTGCCTGGCCAGTGTGGACACATCGTGAGTTAGGGCACCTGGGGCTGCTTTAATGTGCTCTAACTCGCAAATGTAGCCATGCCCTTAGTTTAATAGCATTCTGTCTGGCAAGAAATCAATTATCAATAGTTGTGGTTGTGAAATTCTCATTTCTTTATTGTTTTGTCCTTATGGTCCCCACTTCTCTATTGTTTATCTGATCTTTGGTTCCTTGATTGTTTCTGTCTGTTATATAATTAATGTTGCTATCTGTACATTAATTAAGGTGGTGGGTCTGATTGGTTAGAGAATTTTGTTACTATATGTTAGGATTGGTTAGTAAAATTTTAGTAAAATGATTGGTTAAGGTATAGGTAAGCAGGACTCGAGTTTCACTATATAAACTGGTGTCCAAGGAGACCAACAGAAGGAACAGAAGAATAAGAAGGAAGGACCTGGAAGAAGAACTCACCTCTAAGACACAGCCTAAGATCAAAGTTGCTAAGTTTCCTCTGCACGACCATGACGTGCAGCAACTAGAATCCAGACAAGACTGACCTTGCCTGGCCAACAGGGAAAGTCCGCTTGCATGATCAGTGTTGGTGAGCATGGCACTGTATGCTTAGCATGTGTATTCTGTTTGGTAATTGTTAATAAATAGAGAATAAGGATATTACTGTGTGAGGCTCTTCCACTGGTTAAAGGTCCTGCAAACCTACAAAGAGTAAGCTCCGAGCCCTAGGAACTGAGTAAAGGTGGGTGCCCTAAGAGTGTGTGAGTAACAGAGAATTTTGTGCAGGTAGCAAATCCACCTCTACACGAGGCTGTACTCAGGGACAGAGACTTTGTGCCAGTACAACCCCCCAGTTAACTACTCGCAGGAGCAGTTTTTATGCCATGTGAGAATTCTGCAGAACAGCTTTGAATGAAGGGGAAACTATACATAGAGAACTGGCTTTTGGCTGCCACCCAGGAGCGTGAGCTTGAGTGCTTTGTTCAGATTCCGCCGTATTGTATTGTGCAAAAACACCAAGACTTTCTAATTCTCCCTCATCGCAAGGTGTGATTAGTGCAGGGTGCTACTGGCAAGGTGCTGCTGGTCTCCATATAGCATAGTGGTGGATGCATCAATGTTGCGGGAGATGACAGGATATACACAGACACAATGTGCTTCTGCAGAATAAGGCTATATCTATGCTTAAATGCTACGGTAGCACAACGGCACCACGGTAGAGCTTCCGTGTAGATACTTAATACAGCGATGGGAGGGGTGCGGTTCTTCTGGCACTTTAGGCAACCCATCTCCCCAAGAAGAGGTACCTAGGTCAGTGGAAGAGTTCTTCTGTTGACCTAGCACCGTCTACACCAGGGGTTAGCTCTGCTCAACCACATCTCTCAGATATGTGGATTTTTCACCCCTTTGAGAGATGTAGCTGTGCAGATGTAACTCCGACAATGACCTCTAACCTGGAAGTCCCTCAGTATCCAGATATGTAGAAGGGTGGCAGCCTGGCAATGAAACCGGGTAGAGTTGAGGTTGGTTACATGACCTTTTGCACTTTCATACTTTCTTATATTTGAGCTGGGTTTTCAAAGTGTAACCTTAACCCCAGTTTCTAGGCTTTCCAACACTTGTGCCTTTCTGGATGGTTTTGCCCTGAAAATGACTGTGGAAATGGCCTTGTGGGTTTCCATGGTGACTGTGTCTGACTCCAGATGAAATTGTTCAAGAGTACTAGTAAAGAAATGTGGTGGGAGGTAGGGTGGTTTTGTTTTTTTCTAATTGCAAGTTCACCCTGGGATCTGAAAGCCCAGCTGTATTCTTCCTAGCTCATACATCTTCACTACCAAGAAGTGTTATTCAAGCCAAATGCTGTTCCACCTTACACCCCTTTCCCTTCACATGATGCCTTCACCTGTATCTTCAGTGGGGATGGCAAAGGTATATGGTACTCTTTTAGTCCTGTAATTGAAAATTGGTGAACAGTTCTGTTGATGATTGACAAGATGGGCTAACTACCAACACATTTTTTCTGAGGGTGTGTCTACACCGTAGTCCCGGGATGTGACTGAAGCTCATGTAGACCACATCTGAGTTAGCGTTAATCTAACTAGCTCAGGTGCCTGAGCAGTGAAGCTGTGGCAGCACGGGCTTCAGCATGGGCTGTACAAGCCTGCCTGAACCCTGGGCTAGCTGCAGCCCATGCTGCTGAGGTTTCACTGCTCCAGTACCCAAGCTAGCTAGACTGCCGTTCACGTACACCTACCCAGTCAGACCTTGTGATTGTAGAGTAGACATAACCTTAGTAGCTGTTCTGGCTCAACCAGGCCATCAGGAGTCCAAAGCACTATGAAACTTTTCTGTCCCTAAAGCGATTACATAAAAATAGCACTTTCTTTACTTGACAGATGTGCTCCATGAGCCTGATTCAAAGCTGGCTGAAGGCAATGGAAAGATGCCCATTGATTTGGTGGGCTTTGGAGTTAGTAGACCCATATTTGAAATAACTGATAGACATTTGCAGCTTTAACTCCCAACTGAACAAACTTTTTGGCTGGGATTTATTAGAGAGGAAGGATCCAAGCAACGCAAGAAAGCTGGTCGTCTAGCAGATATAGTAAGTGAAGGCCCTGATAAAGGGCCAGTATGAGGCCTGAGGCCTGAGCTAAAGTAATGATCAAGACTTTGCTAACATAAAGCAAAGTTAAGCTGTGAGCCAGAGGCAGGCCCTCCTCACAGAAGCTGGCAAGGAAAGGGCTGATGCTAGAAGATACGTACCTAAAAGGTACTGAACACTAGAGATCAGAACATTCACATACTTGCATATTCCACACAGATAACAAGGAACAGACTGACCCATCCCAATGACAGGGGCAAAAGGGTAATACGATGGATAGAGTTGTTTTGATCGAATCAATCTGTACAAGGTGAGAGGCGGCACCTTACTACGCAGAGGGATTGTACCTTACTGCATAGAGGGGTTGCACCTCAATACGTCAGGAGTGATGTGTAACTTGTTTGTACCAGTGTATAAGAATGCATCCCTGGGGTGATGTTTTTGGCCGGCCTAGGGGGCAGTGGAAAGTCCCGCCACTGACTGAGCCGAGTCCATTGACCGTGGGTACATATTTGTACTATGCTCGGTAGACTAAGTAATCTGCGGAGAACTACTACTGTATCCAACACGGCAATAAACCTGGCTGACATGCCTTCGTACCTTACTAGACTCTGTGGTCATTTGGGGTTCTCTTTGGGTCTGCTGTGTCAGCTATCTGCGCAGAGCTGGGGCAGCACACAGAGGGAACGCACACGCAGCCGAGTGATACCAACAAGGAGAGAGCAGAGCACCACACCGGTGGTATCTGACAACACCTCTGACAACAGCAGACAGTGGCTGCTCCGCTACTTATCACTTACAGCAGGCTAATTTGCTACACAGGGCTTTCAGGAACATTGTCTGAGATCAATACACAACACCTCGTTACCGTTTCATTATGATCTCTTCCTTTGTCCATAGTTGTTGACAGGGTGTAAACACTTAGATCCATCTCAGTCTGTAACATTAGTTTAATTAGATGAAAGTGTGTGGACATGTCCACAAAACCTACCCTGTGAAGAGGAAGGTGGTCTTGATCTCTGCTGTGATCTGTAATTTATTTGAATTTTTCAATGCCCTGCACATGCAAGTCAGAAATAACGATTTTTACACTTCATGTTCTTTTAATCTGATGGTCCTTCCCCCGCCCCAAGTAAGTATATTTCAGAAATATCATTCTGAACATATCTCTTGCAAAGAGCTTTGCAAAATTAAATGTAAAGGAACATAAATTCACACCGTGTAGATGTCAAGCATAGGATTTTATTATGTACAGTGCTGATGGAGTGTCATCTTGCTTATTAGGCTCAGAGACACTGTCAATCAATCGATTACAATGGAATACATGGATTTTCCATGGGCGGGAGAAAGCGATGGGGTAGACAGTTCCATGACCCCAGATAGGTCTAGCAGCAAGACAAGATAGCACAGTAGCCAATGGTTAAAAGGTTATATAATGTCGCCCCTGGTCTTAAGTTTACAAGTTACATTTAATTAATACTTTGATAAAATGTATTAATACTATATATATATATATATATATATATATATATATATATATT
>NC_133772.1:133234168-133279439 GCF_003597395.2 Chelonoidis abingdonii | reverse complement strand
AGTCAGGTGCTCTAATTGGCCACAGCTGTTCTAGTTAATCTAAAGCAAACCTTCCTCCCTTGGCAGGGAATAAGGCCCCCTGCTAACACTCTTATGCTGCCCTCTGGCCATGCTGTATCACAATATATATATGTATGTTGAATTTTGATTTGGGGTTCATAGGAATGAAGTATCTCCTTTGGTTGTTCAACATGTACATTCCTGGGGTTAAAGCAAAGAAACAGTGAAAGTATATGGCAATAAAGATTGTCTCCTTTGTGTTTTAAGGCAGGCATTGGTCCCTGGGAAAGGAAGGTGGGAGGAGGCCATATCTTACACTGACAAGTTCCAATCTTTCATAAACTCAAGCTTGGATGTGTGGGAAAAACAACACAACAGAAACAGGGCTTCTTTGTTCAATTTTCAACTTGAATAAAACACAATTATTCAGTACTCAGCTTCAACACCTGTCGATTTGCTGATGAGGCCTATTTTAGCAAAGCAAGGTTATCTTTTGTTTGTTCTGCTTCTCTTAGCTAATCACTATTTGCTAGGCCTCTGGTCTCTTGTCCAAACTCTGAATTTTGGGCCTGGAAAAGAGCTAGCACAATCCATATACTAGGTTGTTATATAAAATGCACATGGATTTTAACCCTTCAAAATGTCATCCATACAAATAATTATAGAGCTGGCCAGAACTTTGCTTTCCCTCAACAGAAAAGTTTACATTTTCACCAAAAAAACAAAAATCAAAACATTTTGACCCCCCCAAAAATGAAATATTTCATCCAAAAGCTGAAATACTTAAATTCAGAAATGCTACCATAGTGCCTTATGAGAGTTGTAGTCTGGGTGCCTCATGCACCTAATCCCTCTATAGGCCAGGCTCCCTGGTCAGAGTACATCTCCCATGATGAACCAGGGTGTCCCCTCTTGATTAGTGCATCACTGAAGTCCCTGGCCATGGTACATACTATAGTTTAGTTGGGGAGCCCCACCCATAGAGGAGAACAGGGATATGAGGAAAACAAACTACAACTCCCATGAAGCACGGTGGCAATATTTCTGAATCAAAATATTTTGGAGCTTGGGAGTTGCTTTTATGACAAATTAATTTTCTGCCGAAAAACTTGTTTTTGTCAAAAACCCTATTTTCCATTGGAAAAACAGGTTTCTTGATTGAAATTTGTGTTAACCAGCACTCATTATAACCCCTACAAGCCATCCGCAATGTTCTGCTTTACACAGAGCTAACCTCCAAAGAATCCCACGAACACCCATTGTACTACTTGCGGGATGAAGAAACGTTCTTCTCCCTAGAATAGAGAGGTTGTTGGTATAAGGCTGGTGTACGATGGCTCCCAGCTGTTTTGAAATCCATCATAAATTCTCTAGGCCAAATTCTGCCCTCACTTATCCCACTACCACTCCGGCGGGGATTTAGTACTGCTCTGACCTGTAGCGGTGTGCTGGGCTAGGTGTACCAGCAGGCAGAATCTGAACCTCCATTTGTTGTTTAATTCTTTGCAGCAACACACACAATTCCTCACTCCCGGATGTAAGAGAAAACCGCCACGTTTTTTGGAAAGGTGTTAGAAATGTTACATGTTAAAGCCCAGAAATAGGGACTGAGCTGAACATTTGCTCAAACCTGGGCAGTTTAAGCAATTCTGACCAAAGCTGCTGCTCTGATGGTATGGGAGCCTATGGAACTAAAAAGCCAGAGACCCCATGAGAGCCAGGATGGAACGCAGGCTTTCCCCACCTGACTCCACTGAACTGGTACCTACAGGAGGTTTTTATCTGAAACATTTCCCAGTGTTGCTAACCAAGATTGTGGCTCAGGCTAGACCTGGATTTGAGGGTGCCTGGGATAAGCATGTAGTAGCTAACACATGCTAGTTAATGCAATCTACAATCCCCATGTAGACTTCAACACAGGCTAAGAAGCGGGGGGAGGGGGAAATTAGGCTTTAATTCAACCAGCTAACTCGTTAAAGCCCAGTGTTCTGCACCAATGTGGCAGTGGTGCGAAGTTTTTCAGAAAAAGCCCAATGTAAACACAAAGGTAACAAAAACAAGGAGGAGCCTTGTGGCACTTTAGAGACTAACAAATTTGCCCAAATAAACATGTTAGTCTGTAAAGTGCCACAAGGCTCCTCCTTGTTTTTGCTGATACAGACTAACATGATCACCCCTCTGAAACCTGTCACAAAGGGAATAGCTATTTTTGAGAATTGTCTCTACTTAGGGACATTAATGTGTCTCCAATTGACCTTCTACCCACCAGTAATGGCTTTGTGTTACTCAAAGTTTTTTTCATGTACCGGGGGGGCTGACAAAATGGATGGACAACACATGGCAAGTTGGTAATCTGCAAATAGGCTCTGTTGCTTAATGGCTTGAGCATCCTTTCCTGCATTATCTGAGAAACAGACAATATTCACCCCTTGCAAGGTGCCCTTTATTCATGTCTTCACTCCAGTGCTTATGGGGTGACTTATCAAGAAATGTATTGTACTGTCAGCCATTCTCATGTTGCTCATCACTGGAGTTTCACAACATCACACAAACATTAGTGAATTTATTCTCACAACACCCTGATGAGCTAGGGAAGTACCGTAGAACTTCAGCATTATGAACACCTCCGGAATGCAGGGTGTTCGTAGCTCTGAAATGTTTGTAACTCTGAACAAAACGTTTTGGTTGTTCTTTCAAAAGTTTACAGTTGAACGTGGACTTAATGCATCTTTGAAATTTTACTATGCAGAAGAAAAATGCTGCATTCCCTTTATTTTTTTTTAGTAGTTTACGTTTGACACAGTACTCTACTGTTTTGTTGTTGTTGTTATTTTTTTTTGTCTCTGCTACTGCCTGATTGTGTACTTCTGGGTTTCAAATAAGGTTGACTGGTCAATTCATAATTCTGGTGTTTGTAACTCTGAGGTTCTACACTGTGTTATTATTCCCATTTTACATGTAAGGAAACTGAAGCACATTCCAATGACTTTCCCAAGGTCTTTCAGGAAATTTGTGGCAAACCTAGATTTTCCAATTCCTAGTCATGGCCCTTAATCCCAAAACCTTATTTTTCCAGTATATAAAGTTGAATGCATAAAGTTAAGCACTTCATCAGCGTTTGCAAGACAAGGCACAAATGAGCAGCCAGAGCAGAGTGGCTTCCAGCGTGTTGAGAGGCAGAATCATTACTCTGGCTCTAGTTACTGTGTCAAATTCTCACGATTCACATTGCTGAGCAGGGTATGAAAAGCAGGAGAGAAGGATGTGACCTTCACCTTCTTGCACAAGTTTCACTGCAATGAGAGAGAGCAGTGTTAACAGTAGCCAACGAAAGCTTTAGAAAGTGTAATGGATTTTCTTTGCTGTGTGTAGCTTCTGACCCCAGTGTGATCCTTACAAAGAAAAACTCAGTCTGCGCTCTAATCTGTGCTCCAGATTACAATCCAGTTAGTAAATCTGCCCATTGTCCCACCTTCTGTCCCCCAAGAACTGCTGGCTTTTGTTCCCTGCAATAAACAGATGCCGCACATTTCTGTCAGACATGTGACCTGTACAATGTGCAGCTTTTGAAGAGCTTCCTGTTGGGAGAGGTCCAGGGTGTGCAAAGTCCAGATGTCTCTTGTCATTGTTTGCTGCTGTGGCATAACATGGCAGAAGAAAGGAGGGATGGGGGCATCGGAAATGAGATGTTATAAACTTGTTAGAGCACGGAGGGTTCTTTGAGACATTCACTATTTGCACTTACTCTCCCTGGACAGTGGGGAAGGTTGACTGCTACTTTAGTGCTTTTCCCCCTCTTCTAATCTTGCAATAAAGAGTCATGGGGCATATGGGGGGCATGGGAGAGGTAGTACTTTTGGCTGATTTGAACTGCCGCACTCCTTGAGTGATGCTTTCCTCTCTCAGGTCCTCACTGTACACCCAGCTCTCTCCTGTGGCTCCAAGTAGCTGTAAGTTTGTGACAATGGCCACACCCCGGTAAACTGCCTCAGCAGGCAGCCTAAACCAGTTGAGGGTAACTGGAAGTGTGGACACTGACGGTGATTTAGCCATTGCCCTCCCAAGCACACGAAGACTGTGCTGTGCAGCAATGCATCATGGAAGGCAAAAGGCGCAACGGGGCACTATAGAAGTCCTAGCTATTCACTGCAGCTAAAGAAGCTTCCAGTTGTAACAGCCTGTGTGCCACTGGTCCAAGCTTCAGCAACCAAGAGAATGGGATTGTCCCAGCGCAATGACTCTTCCATTTTAATCAACCTCATGTGCACGCATTCATGCACATCTTTCCTTCTCTCTAAAACAGAGAGCATGAAAATGTCATCGTTGAACCGATGGACTATGTGAGAAACAGTCATAAAGTGCAAGAGTCAGGAACTTAAATGGTTAGGATGTGTGAAAACAGGGATTCAGGCACATTGGAAAAACCATATCAAGAGGGCAAAACCACAAAACATGGATGAACATGATTCTTTACGTATTCTGCATTTGCAAGATCTTTGGGGTCATCGATGCTTTTGCTAAAATAGCCTCTTCTTCCTAGAAAAGCCTTGTTTTCAAAAGGTGCGCCGAGCTGTTTTCAGTATTCTAGATGCAGCCTGTTCACTACCGAACAGAGAGACGACTTAGTCCAGTGCAAGGTGGTAGAACCTTTTCACTGCTGTGGACCGGATGCTAGTTTGGGGTCACCTATGTGCAGGGCCGTCCTTAGGATTTCTGGTGCCCTAGGCGAGATTATTAAACTGGTGCCCCCGTGCCTGTCTTGCTCTTAGCAACACAAACATAAGCTAACAAGTATTGGAAAACTTGTCAAAGCATGTTATTAAAACCAGTTAACTTAATTACGCCACATGATGCTGATGGACTAGGCACTAAAGAAGTAGCAACTACAGAAAAAATCTGAGTTTGGCAAGAAAATGATGCAAATAATAACTTTTTTTAATTTGTCAACATTTTATTGGAAATTTCTATGAAGAGGTATGAACTAAGGATTAGTTTTTAATTAAAAGCAATCATCTCCTTTTTGGCTGCAAAATCAGTTAATCATTGTCATTGTATGACAAAGACAAAATGAATGTCTTGTTCGATTGCAAGAACAGCAAGACCAGTCAAGTTCCTGGACCTCATTGTTAGAGGCGGAGATAGTTTTTAATGAGCTTTAGTGTTTTTGAAAAATTCCGTTCTCCTGATGCTACTGTTACAGGAATTGTCAGTAGAATATGGGTGGCAAGTTTGCTGGTATGAATAACTGTACAACGTCCATCATCGATTTGCATGTGGCAACAACTCCAATTTTCATACAGTCAAGTCCATTTAAATCAAAACGATCACCGTGCTCAGGAGGCTCTCTAGGTCAGGGACCCCGTGGCAGTGCCCGCCAGGTGCCCGGTGCCCACAGGGCCTCTCAGTGCACCCACGTACTGGCCGGAGGACGAGCATCTGCCGAAATTGCCACCAAAAATTTGGCATCATTTCGGCGGATGCTTTCCGCCCACCGGTCCTTCATCTGGTGCCCGCCAGATGAAAAAAGGTTGGGGACCACTGCTCTAGGTTCTTGCACTTTGTCATTAGTTGCTCTTGTTTTCCTATTTCGTTGAATTTAGTCCTGCTCAGCCTGCTGCCATCTGAGTGAATGGAACCTCAGTCCAACAGTGGGTTGAGTGGCTCAGCCGGGGTCTCAGTCGCCGGCCTGCTCAGCCGCTGCCAGCCTGGGGTTCCTTGGGGGTTCCCAGACCAGTAGTGGGTGCTAAGTGGGGCTGGCAGCTGGGACCCTGGGTGCCACTGGGGCAGCAGCCGGAACCCCAGAGCAGTGGCGGGCTGAGCCGCTCAGCCCACCGCTGTGTGCCATCAAAAATCAGCTCGTGTGCCACCTTTGGCACGTGTGCTGTAGGTTGCCAACCCCTGCTCTATACACTAGTAAGGAGATGAGCATATTACAGTTGTTGGAGGGCTCTATTTAGCAGTAACAGGGCTATAGGAAAGTCAGTCAACATTTTTTGTTGCTCTGATGAAAACTGGCTCACTCCCTTCCCCATACCAAACTTGTCACAAATAATTGTCACTAACTTAATTTTCTGTTTTTGGCTAAGATATTGATTTTTTTTAAAAAAAAATTGAAATTGAATTCAGGATTGTTAGCACGCATTTTTGGCAAACAAATTTGTTAAATGACAATCTAAATGGCAATGCAGTGCTGCATTCATGCTTGGCTCACCCCCCAGCCTGCTGGTCCAACAGCTGAAGTAGAGGAGGAGATAGGTGGAAAACTGCAGGACCCCCAAATCTACCTCTTGGGGTGCAGAGTGGCAACAGCAGCAGCAAACCCTCAGGTCCGAACACACGCCAATAGACACCTCTGCCAGCCCAACGGACCATGGTGAAGTTAGCACAGCATCTGATCTCAGGGACAGGGCACCCATGGAGCCACAGCAGCTCATCCTGCCCTGTGCAACTCCACACGGGAGAGAGATGCACTCCCCAGCTAGGGTGACTAGATCCAGATGTCTTGATTTTATAGGGCCAGTCCCGATATTTGGGGCTTTGTCTAATATAGGCACCAGCAGCCTATATAAGAAAAAGACCCCAAAATTGGGACTGTCCCTCTAAAAGTGGGATATCTGCTCACCCTACCCCAACCCCCTGTCCTGATTTTTTGCATATGCTATCTGGCCAGCCCAGTCCTGTGCGACCATTCCAATCCTGGCTGCCTGCCAAGGAAGTGAGTTACTTTCACTTTCATTCTTCAGCAGGCAGCCAGGGAGGAGAGGGGGGAAAGAGGGGTGCTCCATGGGGGGAGGGAGAAAGGTGGGGTGCTCCGTGGGGCAGGGGGGAGAAGAATATTATGGTGGACAACAAAGGATACTGCCAGAGCCGCCGAGCCTGCCTCACCTCACACCGGGGGAAAGAGTCACACTCAGAGGTGAGTTCCTTCCCCCACCCTTCCCAGAGACCCCAGCAACCAATCCCCTCCCTCAGACTGTGCTGTATTCGGCTCTCTCTAAGACCCAGCAGCCCTGCTCTTACATGCTCCACTGCTTCCCGTCTGTCCGGCAGAGCGGTGCCCCCAGACCTAGTGGTGCCCTAGGCGGCTGCCTAGTCTGCCTATGGCTAAGGACGGCCCTGCCTATGTGGCCACAGATAGAAACATAATTCCAGAGTCTAGAATCAGATCATTCTTGTAGGGTAGAGGATTTAGCCATTCCGGACTAGTTTTGTTTGACTCCAGCTCTGACTATACAGTGGTTTCCCCAAAGGAGTAGATCAGCAGCTTGGGAGAATTCAGGCAAGTTCTCATTGCCGTGGAGGCCACTCTTGCGGGTATCTCTACACTGCAGTTGGGCACATGCTTTCCAGTGTGGGTAAACAGACGGGCACTAGCTCGAGGGGAGCTAATACACTAAAAGGAGCAGTATAGCTGGGGGTAGCATGGGCGGCAGCCCTGCATACAAACCCAGCTGGACTTACTCGGACAGTTAGCCCAGACACAGCCCAGGCTACATCCTGCTATATGTGCTGCTTTTAGCGCATTAGCTCTGCTCGAGCACGCTCCCGACTGCAGTGTAGACATACCCTTAAAGGCAAACTTCAAAGTAGGTCTCTGTGAGCAAAGGGTCTTACGGTATCCTTCCCTTTTCCAGGGCCAGATCTTCAAAGGTATTTAGGTGCCTAAATACCCATTATTGGGAATTAGGTACCTAAATATCTTCGAGGATCTGGGCCCAAATCCCAGCTCCACTGGGGCTATGTCACCTCCGCTGACGGAAGTGTTCCTCTGGCTCATTATTCGCAGCACCAAGTGCTTTCATATAATGTTTGTTTTTAAGTAGCAGTTAGTTGATGAGTAAATGGACTATAATTGCTTTTCATGTGCTAGCACAAAAATGAGCTCTTTGAGTTTTGCTCTTGCTGGACTACTCATTTGTAGCTAAAATACCAGCCAGGCCAGTGTTGCAGTCCATGACCCCTACCCTGTCTGCCACCCTACAGATTTGAATGTGACTGTATACACATTTTAGAAGAAAGCTGCTATCCTACTGTGTAAAGTGCCTTCATTACATTCATCTGAATAATTGCTGAAATGGATCTAAAAGCATATGAATTCTGCACATCACGGAACTTGCAGATTTTCTGAATGTATTGCACTTCCCTCAGCGGTGTGCTTTGTAAAAAGGTTAGGTCTGATTCTCATCTTATTTGCACTGTTGTTGTGGTGGTGTTTTTTTTGTTTTTTTTACTGGTGTGGCTTCATTGACTACAAAGGGGTTACTCCTGATTTACACCCGTGCCAGAGGGAGCAGAATCAGGTACATTGGCTAGACACTGTGCGCTTCAATTGACACTAAAAGGTTACTTCCTACAGGTGACCGCAGCCTGATTATTACTCGGCTGGACCCAGCAATTCGGGACGAGAATAAAGTTTGAGTTGAGTAAGGAAAGCAAATCTCTTCCGCTCTGTTATTTAAATCAAGCTGCTAAGAGCAATAATTTCTTCAGCAAAGGCATCCCACCTGCTGCAGACCTCATGGTATTTAGATGTCTACTGTTGCAAATGTGTCACTTGGAAGATGAAAATTAAGAGCTGTAAACGCAACGTGATACCAACAGTGCAGAGCCAAAATAGGTAGTTGTCTGCATACATGCAGTATCTTTTGTCTTTTATACCTGAAGGTTTAGAACAGCAAATATTTCAGGTCTAAAAACATACACTCTCCCCTCCCCCAGTAGATATCAATAGTATCACTACACATTAGTTTTATTATGAGATTTTTTTTAGACAGGCTCTATTTAAAAAAAAATTATTAGGGTTTTTGTTTGTTTGTTAATATATTAGTAAAGAAACAGATTAGTCAAATCTATCCACCTACATGGTGTTTTAAACCTACTGTGTTAGTATTTAGAACAATAACGCTGTGATGATCTGTGCATTGCAATCATCCGGTGAAAGGTGTGACAACCCCATTCGCTGGATTATCTCAATGGGCTTTCAAAAATAGGACCTTCTTCAGGCTTCATAGAGGTGGAAGTAGAGGCCCTGGGAGGTTAAGTGATTTGCCGATGGTCACGCACAGAGATCTAGAATTGAGATCTCCTGGTTTCTAGCCCTTGTGACTGCCTTTACTTGTTTTTTAGCACATGGTGTATAAGGAGCTTTAAAAAAAATCATCTTTTAGGAACCAGACTCCTTCTCTGACTGAGTTTTTCCAGCTTTGTACAAGGCTTGGTTTAGGGGATGGACCAAGGTGTAGACTAGTATTTATATTATTAATTAATAATTTGTCTAGCATCACAGGTCTACCCAGTGCTTTTCAGAACATCCAGGAAGATATGCCCCCTGCTACAAAGAGTTTTCAATGGTCCTCCAAACATTTATGGATGTGAGTAAGTTTACTCATACTAGTAGGACAATGTCGGTTAAATTACTGGGATTACTTGTGTGAGGGAAGGTACACACATAAATACTTGCAGGGTCTGGCCCTAAGAGTGACAAGAGAAGACATCAGAGAACAGTATGGGGAAGGCATGATATGGAGTCAAGGTAGGAAGGAACTGAAGTAGGACAGAGGATGCCTGAAAGATTAGAAGGCCTTGTCTGTTTCGGCACTTCTAGGGAGATTTCCCTCCAATGTAGTTCCAGCAGTGCTAGCAATCCTGGGAGCATACTGAGCACTGCCATTTCTACCACTGTATCATCTACACCAGGAGAAGAACTCTAGTGTACACCATCTACTTGCATCCTTGCCACTAGGTCATCTAGATGTCACCAGGTGAGCTGTCTCATGCTACAGTAATGGAGGTGAATGACTTCCCTAAAAGTCAAACTGAATGCAGCCTAAGTATCTTGGCTTCCAAGGGGAGCAGTGGGGGCAAAAAACCTACTGAGCTTGATACGTTTATGGAGGGGATAGGATGATGAGACGGCAGACAATAGCATGCATATGACTGCTAGCAGCACATATCTCCAATAGCAGGTGATGGGACACTAGATGGGGAGGGGTCTGGGTCAGATTGGCAGAAACCCTGAGGGGGTTTCGTCTTCTTCTGCAGCATGGGGCATTTGAAGGTTTAAACTAGTGTAAATGGTGGATTCTCTGTAACTCGAAGTCTTTAAATCATGAGTTGAGGACTTCAGCAACTCAGCCAGAGGTTAGGGGTCTATTGCAGGAATGGGTGGGTGAGGTTCTGTGGCCTGGAACGTGCAGGAGGTCAGACTAGATGATCATGATGGTCCCTTCTAACCTTAAAATCTATGAGTCTGTGTCCTGGAGAGTTTGCCCATTTGTAGTGCTGAATTGCTAGTAAGGATGAGAATTCTCCACTGTAAATTCCCCACTTTTTGTGGTTGCAAAGCTGATCACTCACATTCTTTAAATATATATTTTTGTACTCATTTTTAAATACATATTTTTGGCGTTTCATGGAAGATATTGTCATTGAAATCAATAGATTGCTACTGAGATAATAATGACTCCTTTTGAAGAGTTAGTGTCTGTCAGTGTTTAATTCACATATCAATGACTCCATAAACCACAATGGCTCTTTTGAAGCTGTCACAATCTATTGTATCAATGAATGTTTGTAAGGATTGTCAGCACAGAGAGAACTCACCTGATGAGTTGCCACAGACTTAAAGGAGCAAACATTCTATCATGTCAATGGTATCTTGTCTATATTTGAGAATGGAAGGGTTTGTAAATGAACCCTTGTAAACACAAATGGCTCAGCCCACTCACTCTAGTCATGCTGAATTGTCCTGTGTCCATGTGTTGCAATGCCTTCTGGGTACCTATCCCACAGTTCTCAGCATGACTTCCAGGAGCAGTGCACTCTGGTTTATTTTCACCAGGCCAGGCCACAGGTGTACTGTCAGGCATTAACGGGAGGACTGAACCTTTTCAACTTGTCTGGATGCACAATGGCATTAACTTTGTTAGAGTGAATTGGTTATGTTTGAAGTGGTTATTAAACCTGTTGAAAGACAGCTTGTTCTAAAGAGTTAGTAGATCACTTGTAAATCATTTTGTGGTTGGATGCAGAATGTTTTGTGAATGTTTTAGGGGCTGTAGCCAGTTGAATGTCTCTATTGTAGAGCAGTTCTTGGAGTTTGCACTTTATTTCTTTGAATGGTCCCCTGCAGCTGGTGTTAAATGGTTCCACAGTCCATCTACAAAGTAACACACATGGATACTATTCTCAGGGAAGTCAATGGGAATTGTTCTTGTTTGTATCAAGGCTGAATTTGACCTTTCTGTTTGAATGGCTCAGGCCTGTAATTTCTAATGCCCAAAAGTGCTCCAGCATGAGAAGCCGCTGACATTTTGGGTTTGTTTCCAGCTGTTTCAAAATGGACAAACTGTCTGCCAAATTCTTACAGAGAATTTATATAGTTGTGTTTGAAACCTTTTAATGTGTGGGGCTATAATGGAGCCCTAATTACAGGAGTATTAACAGGCAATTTCTCTTTTCAGAGACTTTAATTTGATTTAAAGAAGTGACAGGGACTCAATGAATCACACACACGGGTGCAGTCTGCCCCTCCCCCCCTCCACTGTCTCTTGAAAAAAATACATGTGAAAGCTGAATTTTTTTTAAAAAAAAGTCTCTCAGAGACTCTAGGCAGTGGTTGTATTTTCCCCTCCCATCCAGCTACATCCATTAGCATCTAATGAATGTACACATTAAAAATTCCAGGAAGCCCTTCTTAACAATCCTAGTAAGGAGACAGCACCAGGTGGTCTAAGCACCAGATTGGAGACTCCTGATTTTCAAACCTGGGTGCCTATAGACAGGCACTTAACTCTATATTTAGGAATCTAAACAGCTAGCCTGAGGCTATATGGAGGCAGAGCACCCAGCACTAACTTGGCTCTAGAATGTAAAAGCAGCAGAGAATCCTGTGGCACCTTATAGATTAACAGACGTTTTGGAGCATGAGCTTTCATGGGTGAATATCCACTTCGTCGGATGCATGGATCCAACGAAGTGGGTATTCACCCATGAAAGCTCATGCTCCAAAACGTCTGTTAGTCTATAAGGTGCCACAGGATTCTCTGCTGCTTTTACAGATCCAGACTAACACGGCTACCCCTCTGATACTTGGCTCTAGAATAAAATCTGAACCCTCTGGTCTTTTTAATGGGCTTCACTAGTTTCCATTGGTTTTCCTTCCACCAGGTGGTAGCATTCTGCACTTTGTACTAAAATATTCAGCTAACAATAAATCATGCACTTTCAGTGCCATACCCTACATGCACAGCATAAACTAAAGACTGAAGAACCTGAGCATTATAAACAGGGTTTGCCTTCATAAGCACAATAAAAACTGACACACAGACACAAGGGTCTGTCCTCCTTTCTCTACTATAATCCATAGTTCAACATAGCACACAACAATTATTTCCTTCACCGATGCATAATGCAGGCATTCAGAATATATAACCAAAACCAGGCTAAGGGGGATATGGATAAAGATGGTATTTGCTTTCTCAGTTGGGCCATTTAAGGAAGAATAGACATCAGATTTCCCAAGGAGAAAAAGGCAAAGAAGGCTATTGTCACAAATGTAACTAGGCAATGCTTGAATTGAATTGTTACATGTGTTAGTGTGGATTTGTTTTTATTAGGGATGAGCCAAGGAGATGGTGCTTGGATTTCCATTAGCGTCAGGGTTGGGATTTGTGGTCCAGGCACGATCAGATGTAGGGTTTACACTTGGGTTTGGATTTGATAGCGCAAAATCTAACATGTTGTTCATGCAAAACTGTGGCCAAATCCAACATAGAAACTCTCTTTTCTCTGACCTGAAGGAAAACTCTGGCAGAGGGTAGGTTCAGACCCACGGGTTTGGAAGTGAGTCTAGACCTTCCCTTCTCCACCTTGGAAATTCAAAGGAATTCGGGTTTTGTCTAGTTCTTACTGATCTCTGTCACTCTCTCTCTGTCCTTGTCCTCCTCTGGATTGCCCCAAGCATCGAGTTACTGAAAGTAAAAGTGTATATTAGGGCTAATAAACATACAACAACTTCTTTACTAAAGAGCTCTTTGGTGTTGGTGGGACCTGGAGCCCAGATAACTGTCCCAGGGAGCCTTGTCCTGTTGGTTAGTGTAAACTATATATTAGTACATAGTAAAGGAGCACATGGAAAAAGTCTTTCCCTGTATAACTATTTCTGTGAACATTTCCCCCATCTCGTGTGCCTTTTTTGTCACCCTTCACTTTGTGATTGTGCTGCGCTGTGTAACAGGCTGGCATGCCCCTGGGAGCTGGAGAGCCTGGGGCTAACCCAGCCTGATTACAGAATAATGAGCTCCCTGGAGGGGAATCAGCAGTTCCCCACAAAGAACAGAAGGTGGCTGCCCTAAAGAGGGGAGTCAGGATTAAGTGGTGATAAAGCTGGAGAGAGAGCCAGGTAGGCAGGGCTGGCTCTAGGTTTTTTGCCACCCCAAGCGAAAAAATTTTTAGCTGCCCGCCACCAGTGCCCTGCCCCTCCGCAGCCCCTGCCGCCCTGTCCTGGGCTCTTTCTTCCCTCTCCACCCCCTGCCGCTCCAGCCCTGGGCTCTCTCTTCCCCACCCCCACACCCCCTGCCGCCCTGGGCTCCCCCCCACCAGTGCTGACTCCACCCTCTCCCCCCTCGCCTCCAGCTGGTCCGGCGCAGGCAAGGTCGGGGTAAGAAGTGGGGCTCCCAGGCCGCGCCTCAGCCCAGGATCCCTGCAGCCAGGGTTCCTGCCTCCAGGATTGTCCTGGACCTGGAAGGGTAGAGCCGGGAGACTGCCCCAGCAGGGGGCTGAGGACCCGGGGAAGGGTAGCCCCAAAGGGAGCGGAGCCCCTCACAGCAGCTCCTCGCCCTCTATGGTCCCGCTGCTGCTGCTGCTTCTGGCCGCCCTGCCGCAGTCCCTGGGCGACTCAGGCCACTTCACTCAGCCCTGGCTGCAGCACTGGGGGGCGGCCGCCCTGAGGCACGTGTGCCCTGCAGGGTGGCCCCCAGCCCGAGTGTCCCCCGTTTGGAGCCTGCCCAGTCCAGCCTCAAGGTTTGGGCGCTGCTCCCGCATGGCGCTAACTGCAGTGGCCCCAGGGAACCCCCCCACGCAAGATGCGCTGCTGCTGCCAGGGCTTTTGCTGCCCAAAGCAAAAAAAAAAAAAAAAGGATGGCTGGATTGCCGGCCCTGACAAAGTGCCGTCCCAAGCATGTGCTTGGCTTACTGGTGCCTAGAGTCGGCCCTGCAGGTAGGATGCTCAGCAGGAAAGAGACAGGAAAGCTCTCCAGGCAGAGAAGCCTGAGAGACCCTGGCTAAAGCAGGGAAGACACAGAGATACCCAGAGGGGAATGGAAGAGGCTGTAGGAAGTGGCCCAGGAAATCCGCAGCACAGGTAAAGGAGCAGACCTAGTTGTTTAGTATTGGACTCTGGGCTGGAATCAGGGGCGCTGGAATGGGGGGACCAGGAGGCCATGGCCCTCCCGTTTTTTGAATGTGGACTGATCTGGCCTATCCACTTTTTGCCACGGGTCCATCCCTGCCCCTCCTCTTCTCTCCAAGGCCCCACCCCCTGACAAGCCCAGCAGCTGGAGCCTAGTCAGGGAGCTCAGGCAGTGGTAGGGAGCCCATGACCCTCCATCTTCCCTGAGCGGGGGACCCAAGGATGTGGGCTGGAGGCTGCTTTATGCCTCCCCCCCCACTCCCCGGCCAGGTGGAGGGACCCAGCAGGGCTGGATTAACCTTTTGTTGGCCCAGTGCCAAACATATTTGTGGGCTCCTATGGAAACAATGGAACATGGTGTGGGGAGGTTAGTCCCCAGAGCAAGGAGCCAGCCAGGGGCATGGCATGGCAGAGGCGGCCACGCTCCACCTGGTCCAGCGTGTGGGCACTATATACAAATCAGCAATTGCCAGATGCACAGTGGCCTGTCCAGCCCTGTGCTGCCAGCGTGCCCCTTCCCCTTGTGGGGCGGGCCCATGCCATGCCACACAGCACCCCTAGCCCAAAACCCCAGAGGTGCGACCCATGGGTGCTCCAGGGCTACTAAAGACAGGCTCTTGGCTGTTGCAGTGTTCTCAGAACTGCTTACTCATTATCTCTTTCAGTGACCCAGATAGTAACTGGTTTTTGAAGGGAGCAGATTGAAGTGCAGAAACGTGCTGCAGAAAGAGTGGAGCTGCAGTAGCTGTGCCTGGGCCTCCTGTCTGTTTCTATGGAGCTTTGTGCTAGAAGACCCTGCTTGCTTGCAATTGCTGTTTACGTATGCTCTTGGGAGATGATGACCCGCCCATCCACCCACTTCCATGTGTCAGGATTGTGAGATTCCAAACCTCCCAGATACCTGGCCATTCAAAACCCTATATCCTAGTTTTCAAAACAGCACCACAAACCTTTCCAATGGCAACACAACCAGTTTCTCCCTTTCCTACAAGATAGTACAGCTGAAGGATCGGAGGTGGCATAACAAAATATAACAATATGCAGATGGAGCTGAACTCAGAGGGAAGTGAATTAATGCCCAGCTGAAAATCTTAGAGAGGATTCGTAATTAACACTGAGAGCAGGCTAGACTGTGGGTGGGAGGGTGTGGGTGCATGAGTTTGGAGATAGGTTCTTTCTTGCTACTTATGATTTGTAAAAGCTTCTTTACAGTTAAAGCTTTGCAGAAAACAAGAGAAACTGAAAATTAATCCAGGCTTCAAAATTCAGATCCATCTGAGTCCAGGCTCCGAACCCCTGCAAAGCTGGTGTGGCCCATTTCTAGCAGAGACACTTCAGATGCAAGCTGGTGCAGACAAATGCAGGAATGCCAACATTAGCAAAGCTCAAAGGCTTCTCTTTCATTTTTCTGTTATTATCTTTTCAGTCAAGCCTCTCAGATTCTCTCTGTTGGAACATTTCTTTTTGGCAGGGGGAGTGAGAAAAATTTGTAAGATATATACAAATCTACACTAAAAATGTGTTTCAGAAGAGCAGTGATTGGATGATAAATCTTATTTTAAATCCAAATACAAATTTCTGCACCAGCCTGATGAAATTGAAGGATAAACAATGAATCCAGCTTTGCATTGCCTCTGTAGATAGTGGACTTTTTATCTCCTGCATTTTAATTTTCTCTCTGGCTTTATCTGCTAAACTGACACTGAAAAATTTGTCTGGTCTCATGGTGATTACTTTTGTGCTATATCACAGAGAAATATCACTTATTTCCTTTTTATTTGACCCGTAAAACACTCCTTTTTGAATCGGCCTTAATCTTTATCAGGCTTTGAAAGACTGAAAACCTCCAGCCTTTTCACACTTCCCCATACAAATCCTCCCACCCTCCTCTTTTTTTTACCCATCATTTTCTAAAAAGCAATTCACCTTTTTTCTAAAGCAATGATTACAGGCTCTCAGTTTTTCAATACAAATGCAGTTCAGTTTCAGAATTACTACACATTGTATCATAGCGTACATCCCACCAGGCTAAGGAACCTTGCAAGGATGAAAACAAATCCCCCACAAATGGTGATTCAGAACATTATGTGCAAATCAGTAATTACACTAAGAACTAAAGACCTGACCCTGCAGAACTTACCCACACAAGTAGTGCTTGCTCTCATCAGTAGCCCCTCTGAAATCTGATTGCTTGATCTGTCTTGCTATTTCTATAAGGCACCTGTTAATTGAAGGGTGGGGTTTCAACATTGAGTTTTGTGGGAACAGAGTTGGGCTTTTTGAAACCCCTGCCTTTAGTATTGTAGTCAGAGTTCACATGAGTCAGCATTGCAGGTTCCAGCAAATGTAACAGCCAAGAGAAGTAAAGGGAAAAAACACAAAAAGGTAAATGGCGAGATGAATAGGATACTTTTTTTACAGGTGGGCTTACCTGTTGTATTTACTTTTCTGCATAATATGCTGGTAGTTGAGACAGTGAACCCTTTGATGACTTTACTTCATTACAAAATATGATCATGTTTGAATATGCTGTAAATGCAAATAGTCAACGCGATACCGACCATGACTTAGCAATCACTGTAGACCAGGCAAATTAAGTTGGCCAACCACAATGAAGCCCTGGTCCCATGATTTGTGCTGGTTAACTGCTGTCAGGTCAGCATCATGTTATCTAACTTGATTGCAGACAAACACAATAAAATGCCCCAGTGAAGATAAATCTTAAAAGATCACTAAAGCTGTACTAAAATCTGTGGTTAATTTTTCATATTGTTTTGGCTCACATGGCTGACAAGGTTTTGAGGCTAGTGAGTGTAACATCAATACATACCTCTGCTCATTTTATTTGCTAAGAGGTGGAGATTGGCTTGAACCAAAATCCTGGAACCATCTGAGGGATGCGAGATCTGGATCAAGAATTGAATGTGGGGATGTGAATCCATCTGTCCTTTTCTATAATAGAATTAAAATGTCCAGATGTTCTCCCCCAGCATGGCAAATATTATGTTCATGAAACACACACAGAAGTTAGAAGTTAATAACATAAATACTCTTTCTGCAATGTTGCAACATAACACTACTTTCTTTCTTAGAATTCAGAGAGAGAGAAAACAGGCTGCTCCCTAAGGTGGCAAAACATAACACCCCACCTGTCTTTTAGCTGGCTCTTATCAAAATAACACTGAGTGCACTTTCCCCTACAAAGCCCTCTAGCCTGCAAGCAGGACCAAGAAACTCTCTAGTCTTAGTAATAGCTTGCAATTCCAACACAGTCCTCAGTCCACATCGAACATAACCTATATTAAAAAGAATCCTTCTCCCTGCCTAAAATCAACATCCAGACCAAGAGGAATTCACTTGAGCATCTGTTCTTTATAGTTACTTTGTTTAAAGACTTTTCTGTGGTGCTTATCATCATCACAGTATCTGCGCACCTCGGGTACCTTTAATGGACCTGTACCTGGGTGGTAGAGGAGGACCATCCCAACACTATAGCAGCGGAATGAATGCACCATGGAAGATGAAGATGAAGTGACCGATCATTGCCAATTAGGAAGTCTCAGTCAGAACCAGGATCTCCAGTGTCCCACCCAGAATCCAAATGGTAAGACCAGTGATCCCCATCCCCCCACCTCTGATTTGAGAGCGATTTGTGCCATGTTTCCTTTACATGGGGCTGCCTTTCACCTCCCAAACAAACAGCAGTGTTGACACAATTAACAGTTGAATGTATGGGCACAAGTCACTTCTGCGGAGTTCCAGCTGAGAGCTGTGCCAAGTACTCCTAGAGAGATGCCAGGAGGCGATGCCAGGAATGACTGCATTTAATTGAATACACCTTTTTTTCCACATTCTCTTAGAGTTATGTGAAATCAACAAAGAGCCCAAACTCAAGTTCCCAGAAGAAACAGTGAGATGAAGGTTAAATACCACCTTGTTCCCAGAGGGCAAAACCCTGATTCCACGTCCATAGGTAGGGATGTTTCCTGATGTGACTCTGGCAGGAGCGGGGGCAGGGAGGGGATGTTGACAGGATTTCTGGAGACTGTGGGATGGCCGGGGGCACGTAGTCCTTCAGCGTCACAAAGCCCATCTCTATGGGGGTTCCCTCCGTGTCCTGGCAAAGCAGGATGTAAGTGTGGGCCAGGAAGGAGCAGGGCTTGGAGTCAGAGGAGTTTGCTAATACCCAGAGCAGGGGAGTAGCAGTAGAGAGGTATGGGCAGCATCAGGGCTGCAGTGAGGGCTACCTGGATTCACTTTTGCTGCTCTGCGGCCCAGGTGTGGAGAATTCCTTTCCCTCCCATGGATTCCTCCAGGCCAACCCAGGCTACTGGAGGGAGGATTTCACCCTGCGTAATTATACACAAAAAGCCAAAAGGTTTTGAGTATTCCTTGTGAGCTAAGGTGGGAGAAGTCTTGAGAGCCTGGCTACCATAGACCCTCCACTAGCCAGGACCAGAGCAAATGGTAGCTCAGGAGGGATCAGCTTGTGCCTATCCTATATTCTGTCAGCCTTGTCTGTAGACTCTCTGTGTAATTCTCTCCCTTGTTTCAGAATTTGTAATACAGGGTGAGTGTAGCAACCGAGTTGAGTCAGGAATGAGCCAGAAACTGGCAGCAGCTCCAGAGAGTGACCTGTTAACGACCATACAGCAGTGAGACTAAATCCCATCTAAGGAATCTGGGTTAGGTTTGGATCTCACACTGGCATATATCCAAAGTAATTCTATGCAGAGCAATACAACTACTCTGGATTTCCCCCAGTGTAGTGGTGGTGGGGAATTCTAATTGCACTTAACAGGATGTGGAGACAGTTGCTGCTGCATCTAGAATCTTAGCCTCTCTGCTTTCCCAGTTCCTATGTGACTTATGCTTTGTCTACACTACACAGCTTTTAGCGACACGGCTGTGGTGACATAGTCGTGTCACTAAAAATTGGGCAGTGTAATCGCAGTTTGTTGGCACTTTTGCTGACAAAATACTTCCACCTCCAATGAGCGGCATTCTCACTGTCAACAGGAGAGTGCTTCTGCCGACAACACACTGTTTATACTGACACTTGCCATGGCGTAACTTTTGTCTTTCGAGGTGAGGGTTAGCACCTCACTGTTTACCCCTTTTTCCAGATTATTTAGAACAGGGGTACTCAAACTGGGGGTCAGGACCCCTCAGGGGGTCGGGAGGTTAATACATGGGGGGTTACAAGCTGTCAGCCTCCACCTCAAACTCTGCTTTGCCTCCAGCATTTATAATGGTGTTAAATATTTTAAAAAGTGTTTTTAATTTATAAGGGGGGGGTCACACTCAGAGGCTTGCTATGTGAAAGGGGTCACTAGTACAAAAGTTTGAGAACCACTGATTCAGAATATGTTGAATAGGACTGAGCCCAGTACAGACCCCTGGGGCACACCACTATTTACCTCTCTCCATTCTGAAAATTGACCAGAACACACTAGGGAAAAAGAAGAAGAGAACGAAAACAGACAAAGACAAAGGAGAAAAGATCCACAAATGGCAGGCAGAAAGAAAAGTCAATGGAGGAAAAAACAGAGAAAAGATAGAGGGGAAGATAAAACAGAAATAATCACAGATGTAGGAGAGAGGGACATGGGGGGTGAGGGAGAGAGAGAGAGAGAGATGGTTGCAGGAAGACTTAAGCTGAAGCATCCTGCATTATTAAACCAAGAACTGTGGTAAACTGAGGCACAGAGCTGTGGATTATCAATGTTTAAATGTAAGGCACAGAAAAATGGGTTGCCTACCAAATTAGTATTGTGTCTATTGATTTGCCCACTAGCTAAGTGAGAAACTGTGGTGCGTAGGGGGAGCTACACTGAAAACTAAGTCACTGGTGAGGGGGTTGCTGACTAGAGATTTCATGATGTTGTTGGCACTGTGACATTTTACCTCACCCTTTTGTAAAATCTTGAGGGAACACTGCCTACTCTTGTATATATTAAAAAAAAAAAAAGTAGCGTATGAGTTGGCATGGTAACTTCATCTGCTAAGTAACTAACATGTAGAATTTAGTTCATCATCTGGAATAATAACAGCAAAAGTCCCTTGGAAGATGCTTTCTTGTGACTGATTGTCTTCCTCTTAGAATTTCTCATCTCTTTAAATACATATGGGTAAGAGGCCTGACCCCAAAACGTGCTGAGCACTCACAACTCCCGGTGATGTTTAATGGCCTTGGTGGATGCTCAGGAATGGGCCTGTCCTGAGCAACTAAACCACTAGTTATATGTTAGTTAGTTTCTTCTGCCAAGCCACAATTTCAGCATTACTTGGACAGGATGCCCCAGTCACTGGCTTCATGGGTAAAACTCTTTGGCTTTAATTACTTGCTGACTCTGGGGCTGCTACTGTCTTTCCTTTAAATAGTCCTGTAAAAGGATCGCTCTCTCAGGCTGCAAGGTCAGTGATCATGCTGAGACTTTATGTTGCTCTGTCTGAGGACTGTGTGGCCTACCTCATCCCCCCTGCCATTTCCCCCACCACCATTCAAATCGCCAAAGGAGTCCAACCACTGACAGCCAAGTTTGGGAAAGGAAGTGAAAGGGGTCTGTCTACTCCCTAGAGAAAATGGTGCTTTTTTTAGAATGCAATTTTTCTTGGGAGCTGGTGTGGAGTTTGACTGTGAGGGACCTCTTGTGATTTCTCGTTGCTTTCTTTCCTGTTCTTTTCAGCCTGCTCTACACACAAGCTTGGTAGTAATGCAGCAAAGCTGGTTAGGGGTGTGATTTTTTACCTGTGCAGTTATACTGGTACAAGTCCTAGTGCGGATGGAGTTTTACGGCTATAAAGGTGACTTATATTAGTATAGCTTATTCCTCCAAATGTACAGGAATAGACTATACCACTGTAAGCCACTTGTATACCATTGTGGCAGTGTCCACCCTCGTGGGTTGTACTGCTTTGACTTGACTGGTTTCAAACCAATATAGCTAACGCAGTACTAAACCTGTGTGTAGACAAGCACTTCCTTTTCCTAGCCTCCTACCCCCAATAGTCTGGTCTGCAGGGGCTGCCTTTTGAGGGCTTGTCTTCACAAATCAGCAACACGAGATGTAGCTCAAATGTTCGCATTAACTCTATCCCCATCCACATACATAGACCTGGCTCCTGTGGGTCAGGAGTTTCTGATCCTGTAGACCTGCAGGAGAGAGTCTCAAGGACATGTCTGTCCAGGGGCGGCTCCAGGCACCAGCGCAGCAAGCGCATAACTGGGGCGGCAAGCCGCGGGGGGCAGCCTGATGGTCGCCTTGAAGGTGGCAGTCAGGCTGCCTTCAGCGGCATGCCCGCGGGAGATCCGCCAGTCCCACAGCTTCGGCGGTAATTCGGCAGCGGGGACGCCGAAGGCAAGGGACCAGCAGACCTCCCGTAGGCATGCCGCCGAATCTGCTTTACCAGCGGACTTCCTGCAGGCGTACCACTGAAAGTCGCCTGAATGCCATGCTTGGGGTGGCAAAATACATAGAGCCACCCCTGTGTCTGTCCTAGCAAAGACCTGGGTTCTGTGCTTGCCACCCTGTGCTCTGCTCTTCTTCCTGCCTCAAATGCACTCTCTTCCTTTTACATTACTCAGGCTGAGGGGAAGGAGAAGGAAGACTGCTGCAGAGAGATTCAGTGCGGACCCCGAACGAGCGGAGAGGAAACTCTTGCTGTTTCCCTTTGTGGGACCCATGTGGCTCTGCTCCAAAATGTGACCCGTGACCAAGCCTGAGACTTCTTTCAGTAATTTTGTAAAATGAGACGAGGCTGATCTAGCTTGAGGATTCTCATCTGAAACAAAGCAGCTTAAAATGGCTGAGTGACCGCCTCCTCAAGAGCAGGATTTATAAATGTCAACAACCAACACAATAAAAACATATTGTACTGTAGGTAACTGCTTTGCCTAAGGGATCCCCAGTAAATTCATTGATCCATTTTCTTAATTCTTTAAAGTGAGCGGAGAGCTCTTAGGCCTTTTATTTCCTTCACTGATCAGTGGCTCAGAAATAGTCTTCAGCACAAAACTCTTCCCAATATAGCTTCCTTTATCTTTTCTGTCTTTGGTGGAGAAACAGGCTATGAAAAGGCAAAAGCGCAGAGTGTGTGAACGCCTTCTCCCCTGCTCTGTCTTTATCTATTTGCCAAAGAAAGGCTGAGGCAAAAGTGTTTTGTGAGCATTGCTTAGGGGTTTCTAAATGAGCTTTGTAAAGGCAAGGCTGTCAGACTCCGCTGGTAGCCTGCATCTCTTTTGAAACTTTGAGCTTTCTAGCTCTTCACCAGAGGCAGCGGCAGCATCTGCAAGATGCTTCTGTCTATCAAGGCTGCTGCGTTTCATGGGCTGTGTTTATTCCTTGCATAACATCGTAGGTAAGGGAGATATTTGCCCCAAATTTGAAGAGTCATAGATGAAGAACATTCAGTCATGCTGCATCATTGTGTAAACAGGCGGACAGAACAACAGTATAACCCGCCCAATTGGTAGCACCGGCTCCTACGTATGGGAAAGGTAGAGTGCCTGACAACTTGTGGATTGTGTGGGTTTAGTCTCCTTGGGAAAAAAATGCAGATTAAAAAAAAAAAAAAGACAACCTTGTTCTTTTGTGAGACCCACGTATTAATGCAAGAAGCAAAATGAAATCATGATTCATATGAGTAATGGCGCCTCCTCCTGCCACTTCTGAATACACATTATTTAATCTTGTTGAACTTCCTGAGCTCGGTGTGTCATTAGAGCACTGAGAGGCATGATGCGCCATCCTGAGAGTGATTCAAAATGACAATGTGGGAGGCAAACAAAAGAGAGTTTGACTCTCTCCATTTAATGATTATTCCATTTTGCAGCACAAGGGATAAATGTGTGTAGCACAGATGTGGCCCAAGCCCCACTGCCGTCCGTTGAGAGCGGTGATATTTCAGGTCTCTGAGATGTGAATTGGTGACTGCTGAGGTAGGAATCTGACTAGCTGGCAAAGATTCCGGCTGCGTGACTAATCAGCGTAACAGCAGCTGGGGACTTCAGAGCCAGTCTGCTCTCCAAGAAATCATCACACCCATTCAAGGGTATTTTGTGTAACGTGCTAGCAGGCAAAGCAAGGCACGGCAGGTTCTGCTAAGCAGGAAAGACCAAACCCACACAGCATCTGGATGATGAGAAGGAACAGACAGCTCTAATCTCCACAAGAAAAAGTGTTTTTGACTGGTAGTTCCTTAGCTTTTACAGTTGATGTTATTGGTAACTAAATGTTGCTGAGAAGCATATGATAACTTCTAGCTGTAATGTAGAGGATAAAGGGAAATTGTTAATTATAGTCAGTGCAGAGACTGCGATTTTTCCAGCAGCTTTGCAGAGTGTGGCAAAAACAAACCAAAACACACTTTCCTTTTCTACTAAGGTCTTGAATTTTGTCCGATCACATGGAAGCTCCTTCGTGATCCACCTACACCTCCTTCCACTCTCGTTCTCTTGGATAACTAATAATCCACCTGACCATCTCCCAGAGTTAGCATTTTCTTGTTACTGCCTTGCCCATATCGCAGGACCAGGTTGGCTGTTTCAGCAGGTTGCAGTTCAGTGAGCAGCCACTAGGGCTGGTCAAAACTCAGTCTCCAATGCCAGGAATCTTGAGTACTCATTTGCACGGAAAGTGCGTGTAAAGATGCTACCAAATCAGAACAGTAGCATTTTATACCCACTCTGCACTCAATTTGCATGGGTGTAAATGACTACATGAGATGCGGGACAAGGAAGAGTCAGGTTTCTTGTTTCAGAGAGATAGCCGTGTTAGTCTGTATCAGCAAAAAGAACAGGGGTTCTTGTGGCACCTTAGAGACTAACAAATTTATTTGAGCATAAGCTTTCGTGGGCTAAAACCCATTTCATCAGATGACTCATGCACAGCATTAGTGATAGGGAGCTAACATGACCATAGTATGTATCTGCACCTGCCATCGATCAGAGAAAGCACTTAATGTTGCGTATCCACCAATTCCAAAACAAGCGAAACGCTCACCTCTCTAAGAAATGAACTGCTTTTGTTGTGCCAGAACCATTTGTGTTTTTGAGGGGTATGCTTCCTACAAAAGCATCATGGGCCACTCAACATGGGATGAGTTACAGGAGTAGGAGAGAAATCTACAAGTTCTAGCGTCCTACAGCTGAGAACTGCGGCATTCTGGATCATGTTAAGGTTTGAATGGTACCTAATTGTGAAGGCTGTGGGGTCCCCACCAAAATCAAGTACCAGTGGAATTTTGCTGTTTGTAATGTATCATTTAAAAAAAATCAAAGACACATTCTGAGTTGTTCTGCTTAAACCAATATTTTACTAAAGAGCCTTAAAATGTTTTGTGAAAGAGTCACAGAGGCAGTTTCCTGGAAGTCCAAACACCTAAATATACAATCATTTTGGCTTTCAGTGGAAAAGCCTACAGCCTGTTAACCTGTGATATCAGCTTATACAGAGGTACAGTATCTAAATCATCTAGCGGTGTTACCTTATAAAGCATGTATGTCTCGAATAGAAAAAGTTCCTTAACTTGATAAGAAAAAAATTGTTGCCCTTTGATTCCTTGAGGTTAGTCCAGTGATGCTTGATACAAATCAAAGCAACATTAGTGCACTGACCTGAAGGAGAAAAGGCTGCTTTTTAAGATCACATTTAATGTATTTTTGTACAAAGTGGGGCTTTTTGTCTAAGTAGGTTAAATGGCCCCATGAACTGCAAAGACCTTTAAATACAGTGTCATTAATGGCAAGCATTGTCAAATAGACCTTTTGAGGCCTGAGGCACAACTGAGCCCAAAAATTACAAAGTGGGGGTTATACCAAACCTGAAACACTAGCCAGTATCTAAGCTTCCAAATCACATTTGGTCTCAAGTTCAGTCATGAGGTGCCGATTAGTCCCAACCAATATTTATTGGAGTTACTGGAAAGTTTTCATCTTGAGAAGATGTCAGTTCCTTCTTTCATTAGGCCCTAAGTGAGTGTGGTTGGGAAGATCAGTCGTACAGTCTCTCCTACCTGCTAGAATCTCTCTCCAAGCCCCTTGTACAGGATGCAGCAGGCGGGAGGACCAGGTTGTTGTAGTCCAACAGAAGTGTGAATGGAGATTGCGCAAGGGCACAGAGAAGCTTAAGCTCTAGGCACAGGCTTCTCCCCCTACACTGAGTGAAAGTAAAGCTCAGACCCCATGCATGCTCGTACTCCTTACTCTGCAAGGTACACAGTGGCACAGAATGGTCCAATCTGAGAAGGCACAGACTTAAGGGTGAGCTGCAAAAGGAAAATGTGTGGTTTGTCACTTGTGTTGCTTCTTTGTTGCATAAAGAAGGGCTGAAAATTGCTTGGTTGGTTGTTCTTGGTTCTTACATTAGAAATTCAGGTCTTGTCTGTCATGTTTGTTTTTTCTGCGCTGAAGAAATAATAGGATTATGACAGGGCAGGTAGCAGAGAGTGGAAACAGGCATTTCAAGAAGTGTTTTCCATTCGCAATGCTTTAGTTAACACCTAACTCAAATTCCTCACAAACACTTGGAAGAGAAAATCTTTGCAGTTCAACACCTCCTCCTTCCCCTTTCCCCCAAGAGCTGAGAAACTTCCAATCCCCTTGTCTGGAGAGCCCAGGAAAAATACGAGACTTGATGTTTCTGATTCTTCTAAAATAAAAATAAAAAGCTGAAAAGAGAACATTGAAAATAATTATTTCCAGCCTTCGTTATACATAATAAAGATTTAAAACAAGGCACGAACCCAATGCTTTTTCCTTTGCACGTCCATTTGCAGCGTTATCTGCCTCATGCAGACATGGCACATAGGCTCTACACTTCACGCTTGCCCCACCTAAGAGCAGGAACAATATGGAGACTGGGCCTGGTAGTGCTCTCATTAACTCAGTCCTCTCCATATCAGACAGTCCTGTTGGTGGGAGTGATCCTCATCTCCATGGCAACTGAAGGCAGCCCAGATCTTTGCTCTTTATCCAGGTTTAGGACAGCTGCTGGGGAAGAACTTCCCAGAATTTGCTGCCTCCGAGTGGCACACACAGCAGGCTGGGCTCCCTTTAACGCCAAGCTTTGGCAGGATTTGCCAAGATTTCTAACTAAATGTCTCTCAGTTTAGTCACTGGCTTCTATGGTTTTTCCCTCAAAATTGCTAAACTAAAAAAACCAAAACCCAGTTCTTTTGGCTTTCCGAGGCAGGTTTGAAGGACTGCACTCCACCCTGCCCCCTCTCCCCCCAAATGGCAGAGACAGCAGGCTGCAGGAACCCAGTTCCCAGCTGGCATGTGGGCGAGATCTACATTGAGATGGTTGAGCAGGCCCCAGGGAAACCTGGCTCCCAGCCGGCATGTGGGCGAGGTCCGCCCAGAGACAGTTGAGTAGGTCACATGGAAACTGCCTTTACTGAGCCCAGACTAAAATCAGTGGCATGGAACTTTCCCTGCTTCTCCCCCAGGCATGGGATCTCTATTCCAACAGCTTGCAGAGGAAGCAGGAAAGTTTCACTAGAGTCTCTCGAGTCTCTTCCCCCCCCCAAACCCCCCCTAGCAATCAGGAGGAAGAAATTCCTGAGCCCAGGCAGTGTGCACACAATATCTGCATCACGGTAGTAGAGAAGGCCACAAACCATCTTTTCCCACATGCAGTTTTACCTGCAAGGGCTCAGCTGCCATGAAAGGTGCCAGTTTCTGCATCTTTCTAATACCACTGAGTGAACAGTGGCTCTAATACAATGATCAGTTTGAGTGTTCAGTTCTCTAGGGCTCCCAACATCAAAAATACAGGACAGAACTTAGGTATCCCCAGACTTGGTCACCAGGGGTTGGTCTCTCCCAGCAAGGGATAGGGGTCAAGGCTGTGGGGTAGTGGGATTGGTCTCTCCTGGCAAAGCAGGAGGGAGGGTCAGTCCCCTGGCAAGGGGCAGGGAGTAGTGCCCAGGGATGGGAGGATGGGTCAGTTTCTCCCAGCAGGAGGGAAGAGATGGGGGTCAGTTTCTCCCAGTGTGGGGTGGGAGGGTGCTCAAGAGAGGGCAGTCTGTGCTGGCAGGGGCTGGAGATGGAGGATGTTCTATCACAGCGAGGGGCAGGAAGTGGTGCCTAGGGGTGGGGTTAGTGTTTCCCAGTGAGGGGCAGGGGTTGGTCTCTCCTGATGATTGGCAGGGGCCATGTCCAGGGGTCAGGTTCTCCCAGCAAGCGGCAGGAGGCAGTGTCTTGGAGAGGTGGGGTTGGTCTCTCCCAGCGATGGGCATAGGGTGGTTCCTGGGGGGTTGAGAGCCATGGATGGTGCCTGAGGATTGGGGGGCAAGAGGCAGGGAGCAGTGTCTAGAGGTGGGAGGTCAGTGTCTGGAGGTGGGAGGTCAGTGTCACAGGACAGGGCAACTGCACCTGTATTCTTCATCTATAGACCAGTAAGGGCCCCCATTTTTAAGCTACTGGCTCCCAAGCTTTCACCTCTCTTAGGTGGAGACACACGTTTCCCTCTTCTGACCAGGATATTTCCAGGCTGCATAATTTCCCGTCTACACTGTGCATTCCCCATCAAATCAGACTGCCTTGGCAGGCCAGCTTTGCCAGCTCTTCAGAGGCTATAAATAGTACAATTGCCCACAGTTATAAGGTACCACCCGGCTCTTTTTAAGCAAGCACATTTATTCTTAAGGTAAAAACATTACAGAAAAAATTATATTTAAAACAATTAAAGAACAAGCACACATGCTAATAAGCTTACCAGAGCTCACCTCAGCTCCAACAGGAGCTCTGCCAGGAGAACAGTCCTTCAGACCCCACCAAGGGGGTTTTCTGTGGTTACAGATCATAACCACCTTAGCTCAGAACAAGCACCCCCATGAATCTGTGACACTCCTTCATACAGTATGGACCTCTGATCTCGTCCTTGTGTAACAGATGATCGGCCACCAAAGGTCCCCTCTGCAGGGTGGAGCTTCCAAAAGTTCTTGCGTTATGGGAGGGGCTACATTTATCACCTCAGAGATTTCCTGGGAAATCCACTTGACTTTAAAATGTAATTCTTACCTGCCACATCATTTCAAATAGTCCTTTGGAGCTCATAAAACTTTTCAGGGTTTACTTCTCTCCCCAGTGATGTTACATACTGTTCCACAATAATACAAAAAGATTTGCATTTTTAATACAATGAACTCCTAAAATACTTAAACTTAATTCAGGAAGGTTTGCTCACAATATGGCAGGAAATTACCATACCTGTCACAGTCAGTTTCTCTCAGGGGGAGGAGCAGCAGGCAGTGCCTGGGGAGGAACAGTCTCTCCTGCCAGGGAGCAGTGGGCAGTATCCAGAGGTCTGGGAGAGTTGGTCTCTCCCAGCGAAGGGATTTGGTCTTTCCCGGCAAGGGACAGGGGCAGTTCCCAGGGGACTGTTGGTCTCTCCCAGTGGGGAGGGGTCTCTGCACACTGGGCTAATCAAGGTCTCTCTGGGGTGGGAGGCAGGGCAGCTGAACCCCAGGATGGTGCTCACCGTCTCATCTATGCTTCTCCCTGCTGGGTCCTGTGTAGGAGAAAGACCTCAGTATTGATGCAAGAATAATATTAATAAAGTTGTTATAACTTATTTTTCGGTTAGGTCATTACAAACTTGTTTGTGCCTTTACTGCATGTTATGGTATAGGTACAAATATGTTATAGTCAGGATGCTTGGAAATATAACAATACATATGTTTAGCTGGCTGTGTTACACAATGTTAAAGCTAATCAAAGAAATTCGAGAAGGTTTCTACTTCTGCCTTCCAAACAAAGATTGAGATGACAAACCATGTTAACATTCATGTTTTAGGAAGAAACCTGACTAAAAGGAATGTAGGGTGTGTTGTCAGAGCAATAATTCTAGGTAAAGTGAGCTGTACCAACCCCCACCTTGTTGCAAAAAAACCTGCTTGTAGTCTTAAAAACATGTGTCATTAGAGATGTTTTAAACTTTTGTTTATTTCTTAAATGTGGAAATGACAAAAGCCTTTGTGAAAAGGTAGGATTGCAAATGTGTTAGCTAAATGAAAAGTTCCTCCTATAGCTCCTAATATCATTGCCACATAAATTGGCAAAATGTTTTATGTAGCAACATGAATCGAATGAACTTGCTAAACTAGTATGAGAAACCATTTAAATATAGAATATTTATATTTACGGGGAATTAATTAATTATTTGCAGTGCACAGTATTTACCAAGCTCCAGAAGACAGGAATCATCTGTTCTAAATTTGTTATAAGAATCAACAGCTTTTATTTGTTTAAGCTGAGGACTTTCTAAGAATTATTTAATTTTAAAAGATTGTTTGGGGAATGGAAAACTCTTTTTTTTTTTTTAAAGGAAGTGTTTGGACCTTTTAAAAACAGAATTTCATTTTCTGTGAAATTCTAATAAAATTGAAAGAATATCTCAGAGAATAGACTGAATAAAAAGAGTTAAACTATCTTTGAAAGTAGGACTGTCAATTAAGTGCAGTTAACTCACCTGATTAATTCAAGAAATTCATTGTGATTAAAAAAATTAATTGCGATTAATCACAGTTTTAATCACACCGTTAAACAATAATAGAATACCAATTGAAATGTATTAAATATTTTGGATGTTTTTCTACATTTTCAAACATTGATTTCAATTACATCACAGAATATAAAGTGTACAGTGCTTGCTTTATATTATTTTTATTACAAATTTTTGTACTGTAAAAATGATAAAATGGTATTTTTCAATTCACCTCACACATGTGCTATAGAACAATCACTTTATTGTGAAACTGAAACTTACAAATGTAGATTTATTTTTGTTACATAACAGCACTAAAAATATAAAACTTTAGCACCTACAAGTCCACTCAGTCCTACTTCTTGTTCAGCTAATAGCTAAAACAAGCAAGTTTGTTTACATTGACAGGAGATAATGCTGCCTACTTCTTATTTACAATGTCACCTGAAACTGAGAACAGGCATTTGCATGGCACTTTTGTAGCTGGCGTTGCAGGGGCTAAGCCTGGGTGGGGCGGGGAGGGGCGGGGAGAAGCCTGCCGCCGCTGCCACCAGGCGCTCTTCCAGGCAGTGCCTGTGCTGCAGCAGGTATTAGGAAGAGGCATTATGAGGAGGAACACTGTTGCCTTTCCTGAGGGGAATCCCAGTCTGCGATTCTCAGGAAAACCATCCAGTTCCTAAAAGTTTCTCTTGTTTTTCATTTGAAACAGAACAAAGAAAAAAGGACAAGATGTTTATGTTTTATTTTCTTTGTATTTCATGTGTGTATTTGTGGGTAATGTCAGTACATTATCTTACAAGAACAGTGTATTCACCTTTTCACATGCTAGGTAACTGTCTAGTATAATAATATAGAATTCATACCTCATTAGATGGACTCTGCATAGCAAACTTCTGTCTAGATGACCATCTGGGCTCAGTAATCCAGGTGTTTGTCAGGTGTGTTCTGGATCACTGTAACCTTACTGTGGCAAAGGCTAAACCAGATATTGGAATGGTTTCAAACAATCCAAAATATTTCCTTGTTTCCTGTTTGCAAGAGGGAATTCAGGTCTACTAACACAATGGGGTGCACTGTTCGTTTAGAGCCTGTATTGCTAGGGTTGCCAGGTGTCTATTTTTTTTCCAGAATGCCCAGTTGACAAGGGACCCTGGTGGCTCTGGTCAGCACTACTGACTGGGCCAGTCAGTCCGGTCAGTGGCACACTGGGGCTAAGGCAGGTTCCCTGCCTGCTGAGGCTCCACACTGCTCCTGGAAGCAGTGGCATGTCCTCCCTCCAGCTCCCTGGACTAGGGGCAGCCAGGGGGCTCCGCACAGCGCCCCCACCCAAAGTGCTGGCTCTGCAGCTCCCATTGGCTGGGAACCATGGCCAATGGGAGCTGCAGGGGTGGCACCTGCCGACGGCGCAGGATGCAGAGCCACCTGGCCACACCTCTGCGTATGAGCCATAGGGGGAACATGATGCTGCTTCCAGAAGCTGCTTGAGGTAAGCGCCACCTGGAGTCTGCACCCTGACCTCCTCCCATGCTCCAACCCTCTACCCCAACCCTGATTCCCCTCCTGCCCTCCAAACCCCTCGATCCCAGCCTGGAGCACCTTCCTGCACCCCAAAGCCCTCATTCCCAGCCCCACCCCAGAACCTGCACCCCCAGCTGCAGCCCTGACACCCCTGTGCCCCAACCCCCTGTCCCAGTTCTGATCCCCCCTCTCACATCCTGAACCCCTCATTTCTGGCCCCCAACCCAGCATCTGCACCCGAAGTCCAGAGCCTATAACCCCTCCCACACTCCAACCCCCCTGCCTCAGCTCAGAGCCCCCTTCCATACTCCAAACCCCTTGGCTCCACCTCCAGCCCAGACCCCTCCCCTGCCCCCTCCCGATTCCTTACCCCCAGCTGGAGCTCACACCCCCGCTCACATTCCAACCCACTGCCTCAGTCTGGACCCCCTCCTGCACCATGAACTCTTCATTTCTGGCCCCACCCTGGAGCCCGCACCCCCAGCCAGAGCCCTCACTCCCTCCCACACTCCAACCCCCTAAAGCAGCCCAGTGAAAATGAGCAAGTGAGTGAGGAGGGGAGAGCAAGCAACAGCGGGAGGGGGGGATGGAGTGAGAAGGGCGGGACCTCAGAGAAGGGGTGGGGCAGGGGCAGGGCCTCAGACATTGAGCGGGCAGTGGGCAGGGCAAGGGTGTTCAGTATTATGTGAGTAGAAAGTTGGCAACCCTATGTGTTGCTATAAGTTTGGACAGACTGATGTCTGGCTTCCTGCTGATAAACCTGCCTTTTAGGTTCTAGATCCCCTTATGATTTGCTGACAAAGCCTCTTCACCTTTTCCATTGTAAATTCAAAGGACAGATTCTGCTGCACATAGGGAGGTTTTGTAGGGCTATAATAATAGAACTGAAATCTGCCAGGATGGAAACTAACATCTAATATTTAAGATGTCATTTGCCATCATGGATGCCTGGTTCTTTGTAACTAGGAATAACAGTGCTGATTATACCACAGACTTTAACTCACATGTGTCTAAAAGGGAATAAACTTCATTTTATCATCAACTTCTTATCCAGAAGCCAATTGTCCCATTTTTCTTTTGTACTGGATGCAACATGTCCTCCCTTTCTGGAGTTGCTGATACGTCTCCTCCATCTCCATCTGGATACATAATGCTCAGTGAAAAGGAAGGCTTGCCCCTTATCCTTTCGGCGACCAAGGCCTTGCTGACACAGCTTTGGCTACATCTACACTTGGAGATGGGGGTATGAGTCCCAGGTTGCGTAGGCATACTCACACAAGCTCTCATAGACTTTAAGGTCAGAAGAGACCATCACAATCATCTAGTCTGACCTCCTGCACATTGCAGGCCACAGAACCTCACCCACTCACTCTTTGCTAAAAGTAGTTATGTAGCCAGGGTAGCAGCAAGTGGTGACCTGGGGAAGGCATGCCAAATACATATCCATGGGGTTCAGGCAGGTTTGTACTTGCCATGGAGAGCCCGTGCTACCTGGCTACACTACTATTTTTAGTGTGCTAACTCGATGAGAGCTAGGGCAAATATGTCTACATCGGCTGGGAATCACACCCCGAGCTCCAAGTGCAGACATGCCCTTGGACTTGCCAAATGCCCTCAGAAGAGGCTATTAAGGAAATAGTGCTGGAGTGAGAGGTGAAATTCTGCCTGTAATGAGAGACTGGCTAAATAACAGAACATGAATAAATGGTCAGTTTTCTTCATAGAAAAAGGTTAACAACAGATGTTACAAGAACTAGTGGAGTTAATTGTTTGTTAATGATCTGAAAAACAGAACTAGCACGGTGGTGGCAACATTTTACAAATGAGGATGCAAAATTACTTAGGTTAGTTAAGACTCAATAAGACTAAGAACAAATGAAAATTAGTGTTGACAAATACTAGACAATGCCTGTTGGAAAGACTAATTTGAACTACATACACCTTTGTGGGTTCCTAACTAACAACTCAGAAACAAAACCTGGGCAGGATGGTGGACAGGTCAATGAAGGCTTCTGTTCAGTATGTAGCAACACTCAAAAAAAGCAAACAAAACGTTAGGATGAGTCAGAAATGGAATGGAAATCTGTGCAACCAATATTGTGATGTTCGGAGGTGTTAATGGGTGCCATCAAGCAGGTCTTTGATCTATAATCACAGACCTCGTTAAAAGTGGTGGGTTTCATTCAGACTAATTGGAAGGAGCAATGAAACACCTTTATGAAATAAGGTAGCTGGAGACAACTGAAGGCAAGGCAACAGGCCATATGGCACAGCCTAAGAAGAGCTAAGCCATGTGGTGGAGGGGTTTCCCTGGGACTGGTTGCAAACACAGAGGCAAGGGCATTGACTGGTTGCAGTTGTGTCTGTTTGCATGTATGACAGGCAGAAAGCAAGGCAAGCAGTTGTGAGTGTGGCCTTAGGAGGGAGAGCGCTCTTTGGGGCATAGAACCGACTAGAGAGGCAGATTTGGGAACTGTGAGCAAAGAAATTATCTGCTGTTTGTTTCTACTGTGGGAAACAAGACATTGTGTATATTCTTTGTAAATAAACAGGATTACACCAAAGAAAGACCTGACTCCTATCATCTATTTCTTCTCCTAACAGAAGCAACCCTATAAGGCCCTGAGCATTGGCTAGCTGCTCAGTCCTGAGGAGCACTCGTACTATATTGCTCTTATATAACTCCACGGTACACCTTTGCCTAGAATTCTGTGTGAACTTCTGGTCACCTTCCCTCAAAAAGGCTAGATGGAGAGATTGAAAAAACTGGCCTTGTTTAGTTTAAAGTGGAGTTTGCAAGTGCACAGTTGGTTATGTAAAATTGGAGGTTGGATGGAAATTTGACCCAGTATTTGCAAAAAAAATTCATAGGTTATAGCTAGCTTTAAAAGGCGTCAGTGATTTTTTTTAATCTTCAAAACAGCACAAACAGTTGGCAATGATCTATTTTTGTATTTTGATGACCCAGCTTTACTAAATATTTTTTCCCGCTTTCATTTGAAATTCTTTATCCATAAATCAGACTGTGCTGTGGTAACATGTGGCAGACTGCTGATTAAAACGAGTTCAAAATAAATACTCAGGAGGAAAATGCCTGGACAATTAAAATTGTCAGAGTGGAACGGAGGTATTAATAAATGTGTCAGAATGATTGATCATAAAGAAGGAGCTTCCTTTGAATCCCTAGGCATGCCTAGCAGAGGAGGTCATGAAAGGTACCAAACTGAGAAGGGCTCCCCAAGGATACTTATGTGATCAAACTGTAAATCCTCCTTTAGATGAATGGAGTAAAAAACCCTGTGATAACCCTCAGCTGCCAAACTAGAACCATATTTTTCTTCTGAAAGTAACATTTTGTTCACTTAAATTCAAATAACCATTTAGGGCTTCAAACTTCTTTCCACTTTTAATCATCATGGCTGTAAAATTTAAAAAGGACTGGAATTTTCATGATGACGTAAAAGGTGCACTAACGGGTCAAAAATCACATTGTCTGAAAATGTGATACTTATTCTGGTTACAAATAACCTACTGAATTACCAGAACTGAAAGGTTAGTGGGATGGAAGATAGATTTTTTCCCCCCCAGTTTGTTTACTTTGTGCATCTGACAGGACTCCGTGTATATCCTGCTTCACTGTTTCTTGGTTTAATAAGTTAGCCATTTAGTATCTTACTGAAGACACATATAGACAGGCAGAGATAAGCCAAAAATTCAATTCTTGTTTTTAAGCAGTTCTTTAAAACAAATGTCTGGGCATGCTATTTAAAGGATGTGTTATCCAAAATGTGATTTTTGTTTTAATTAGTCACTTTACAAAATTTGAAGTTGACAGTATCTCTCTAAATTCTGTAAGAAATAATCACAACGACGTATAACACAACAAAAGTCAGACCTAGCTTTTTTTTTTTGCTTGTACAACCTTCATTTTTCTCTTTTTTAAAATAGTTCTTTTTAATGCCTACTGATTAGCTCTTACACGTACATTTATCATGGGCCTCCGTTGTGCTGCACACCTAATGTACAGAAAAACAAACAATATTTAGCACTTATCAGTACAGCTGGTTGGAACGTTTTTGATTAAATGAAATGTCACCGCAGTCACCTGTTTTGTTGAAGCTAAAATGTTTTGCAAAGACATACCAGTTGCAATGAAGATTTTGTTGAGGAGTGGGAGGGGCAGTAAGAGACTCACTCTGTAGTCTGGTGATTAGGGCACTAATCTGGGATGTGAGACACTTAGGTTCAAGTCCTGCCTGATCTAGGATGGAAAAAAAAAATCCTTGTCTAGGATGAGGGAGAGGGTGAGGGTTCCAGCTGGGAGTGTGGGCTCTGTGGGGGGGCAGGAATGAGGGGCTTGGGGTGCAGGAGGGGGCTCTGGGCTGGGGATGGAACCAAGAGGTTTGGTGTATGGGAGGGGGGTCTGGGCTGAAGCAGGGGGTTGGGGTGTGGAAGGAGGTGTGGGCTCTGGTGTGGGGATGAGGGATTTGGGGTACAGGAGGGGGGTTTGGGTGGGGTAGGGCTCCAGCTGGGGGTGTGGGGTTGGGGTGTGGGTGGGGTAGGGCTCCAGCTGGGGGTGTGGGCTTGGGGGTGGAGCCAGGGATGAGGGGTTTGGGGTACAGGAGAGGCCTCGGGGCTGAGGGGTTTGGTATGTGGGAGGGGGTTTTGAATTGGGGCAGGAGGTTGGATTGTAGGGGGTGAGGGCTCCAGCTGAGGGTGTGAGCTCTGGGATGGGGCTAGGGATAAGGGGTTTTGGGTGTAGGAGGGGACTGTGGGCTGGGTTCGGAGAGCAGGCTGAGGATCAGGGGTGGGGGAGGGGGTCAAGGGTGCAGGCTCTGGGCGCTGTTTACCTCAAGCAGCTCTTGGAAGTAGCCTCATGTCCCCCCTCTGGCTCCTACATGAAAGTGCAGCCAGGCAGCTCTGTGTGCTACACCTTCTGCAGGTGCCTCCCTTGCAGCTCCCATTGGCTGTGGTTCCCAGCCAGTGGGAGCTGCAGAGTTGGGGGCAGTGTGTGGAACACCCTGGCTGCCTCTACACATAGGAGCTGGATATTCCACTGCTTCCAGGAGCCGCACAGAGCCACAGCAGGCAGGTAGCCTTCCCTAGCCCTGCTGCGCTGCCTATTGGACTTTTAATGGCTCGGTCAGCAGTGCTGACCGGAGCTGCCAGGGTCTCTTGTTAACCAGGGCATTCCACTCGAAAACCATACACCTGGCAACCCTATCCTGAACACTCACTCCTCGTGCATTGCCCCAAAAGAGTTAAATCAACACAGCCCACACATGGCATTCCCTCCTCTGGTTCTCCCTGTGCATTCTACCTCCCATGTGTCTGTTAGGGCAGGCCTACACCACAACTGTACATCGGTATAACTATTGCTTCGCCCGGGGGTGTGAAAAAGCCACACCCCAAGTGATGTAGAAATATCAACCTAACGCCTGGTGTGGACAGCGCTGTTTTGATGGGAGAGCTTCTCATGGAGGTGGATTAACTGTGCCAATGGGAGAAACTCTCTCATCAGCCTAGTTGTGTCTTCACTGAAGCACTGCAGCAGCATAGCTGCACTGGTGCAGCTGCAGCAGCTGTACGTGAAGACAAGCCCTTTGACTGGGCCAACTCTTTAGGGCTGGGACTGCATTGCTGGTGCTGAGTGTATTATGTAATAATGAAGCAGCTGTGAAAATCGTATCTGGGTTTGGATTCTGAACCTGCCCTTCCCTTTTCTCCCTGCAGCTCTCCCTACAAAAGGAAAGGGGTGGTTAGATTCAGAGTTTGAGTTCAGACCCATTTCTAGCTTGGGCCATACAGCCTGTGAGCAAGCAACTTTGGTAGTAAACTTCTTCTGGGGGTTGAGATAACACTGCACCCCAGTCCTCCTCCAGATCAGGGTTGAGCCATGCTGATGGGAGAGCAGTGTGAAAGGGGTGGTTAGATTCAGAGTTTGAGTTCAGACCCATTTCTAGCTTGGGCCATACAGCCTGTGAGCAAGCAACTTTGGTAGTAAACTTCTTCTGGGGGTTGAGATAACACTGCACCCCAGTCCTCCTCCAGATCAGGGTTGAGCCATGCTGATGGGAGAGCAGTGTGTGTGGGGCCCCCACCCTGCCCCCCCCCACCCCACACACTGCTCCCATCAGCATGGCTCAACCTGATCTGAGGGACTGGGTGCAGTGTTATCTCAACCCCAGAAGAAGTTTACTACAAAGTTGCTTGCTCACAGGCTGTATGGCCCAAGCTAGAAATGGGTCTGACTCAACTCTTGAATCTAACACCCTTTCCTTTTGTAGGGAGAGCTGCAGGAGAAAAAGGGAGGGCAGTCAGAATCCAAACCACGATACGATTTTCACATGCTTCATTATTACAATACACTCAGCACAGCATGCAGTCCAGCCTAAAGAGTTGCCCAGTCAAAGGGCTTGTCTCAGTACCAGCTGCTGCAGCTGCACCAGTGCAGCTATGCTGCTGCAGTGCTTCAGTGAAGACACAAAACTAGGCTGATGAGAGTTCTCCCATTGGCAAGTAATCCACTCCATGAAGCTCTCCCATCAAACAGCGTCCACACCAGGCGTTAGGTTGAATTTCTACATCACTTGGGTGTGGCTTTTTCACACCCCGCGCAAGCAATTAGTTATACGATGTACAGTTGTGTGTAGGCCTGCCCTAACGACACATGGGGTAGAATGCACAGGAGAACCAGAGGGAATGCCATGTGTGGCTGTTTTATTAATCTTTTGGGGCAATGCACGAGAGTGAGTGTTAGTAGGGGTGCAGGTGTATGGTTTTCGAGTGGAATGCCCTGTTAACAAGAGACCTGCAGCTCGGTCAGCCTGCTGACCGAGCATTAAAAGTCCATAAGCGCGCAGCAGGGTAGGGAAGGCTACTGCTGCTTGGCTCTTGCGGTCCTGGAAGCAGGAATATCGCTCCTTGTAGTAGACGCAGCCAGGGTGTTCCACACACTGCCCCAACTCTGCAGCTCCCACTGGTGGAACCACAGCCAATGGGAGCTGCAAGGAGCACCTGCAAGAAGGGTAGCACACAGAGCTGCCTGGCTGCACTTTCATGTAGAGCCAGAGGGACATAGGCTACTTCCAAGCTCTGAGGTAAAACGCCCAGAGCCTGCACCTTGACCCCTCCCACCTGATCCTCAGCCTGCTCTCCGAACCAGCCACATCCCCTCTACACCCAAAACCCTCTTATCCTCCTACCATCCAAGAGCTCACACCCTCAGCTGGAGCCTCCCCTACAATCAACCTCCTGCCAATTCACCCTCCACATACCAACCCTCAGCCCGAGGCTCCTGTACCCCAAACCTCATCCTGGTCCACCCAAGCCCACCCCAGCAGGCCCTACCCACCCACACCCACCACCACCCAGCGGAGCCCTACCCACCAAACCCCTCCTGTACCCAAATCCTCTCCACCACCAGACCACACCTCCTTTCCACCCCACCCTGCTTCAGCCCAGACCCTCCCATACACCAAACCTCTTGGTTCCTCCCCAGCCCAGAGCCCCTCCTGCACCCAAGCCCCTCATTCCTGCCCCCACAGAGCCCACACTCCAGTGGAACCTCACCCTCTCCTCATCCTAACAAGGTTTTTTTTTTCCATCCTAGATCAGCAGGACTTGAACATAAGTTCTACATCCCAGATTGTGCCTAACACCGACTACAGAGTGAGTCTCTTACTGCCCTCCCACTCCTCAACAAAATCTTCCATTGCAACTGTATGTCTTTGCAAAAATTTACTTCAACAAACAGGTGACTGCGGTGACATTTCATTTAATCAAAAACGTTCAACCAGCTGTACTGTAATGTCTTAAATATGTTTTTTCTGTACATTAGGTGTGCGCACAGGGGCCCATGATAATGTACGTGTAAGAGCAATCAGTAGGCATTAAAAAGAACTATTTTAAAAGAGAGAAAAATGAAGGTTGTACAAGCAAAAAAAAAAAGCTAGTCTGACTTTGTTGTGTTATACGTCGTCGTTTGATTATTTCTACAGAATTTGAGAGATACTGTCAACAAATTTGTAAGTGACTAATTAAAAAAATCACATTTTGGATAACACATCCTTAATAGCATGCCAGACATTTGTTTTAAGAACTGCTTAAAACAAGAATTGAATTTTGGCTTATCTCTGCCTGTCTATATGTGTCTTCAGTAGATACTAATGCTAACTATTTAAAAAGAACAGTGAAGCAGGATATACACGGAATCCTGTCAGATGCACAAAGTAACAAACTGGGGGGAAAAAATCTATCTTCATCCCATAACCTTCAGTCTGGTAATTCAGTAGGTATTTGTAACAGTAAGTATCACTATTTCAGACAATGTATTGTTGAGTTCGCTGCACCTTTACGTCATCTGAAATCCAGTCCTTTTAATTTTTACAGCATGATGATAAAGTGAAGAAGTTTGAAGCCTAAATGGTATTTAATTAGTGACAAAATGTTACTTCAGAGAAAATATGGTTCTAGTGGCAGCTGAGGGTTATCACAGGTTTTTACTCCATTCTAAAGAGAGGATTTACGTTTGATCACTAGTATCTTGGGAGGCCTTCTCGTTTTGGTACCTTTCTGACCTCCTCTGCTAGGCATGCTGGGTTCAAAGGAAGCTCCTTCTTGATCATCATTCTGCACATTTATTAATACTCCGTTCACTCTGACAATTTTAATTGTCCAGGCATTTTCCTCTGAGTATTTATTTTGAACTCGTTTAATCAGCAGTCTGCACATGTTACCACAGCACAGTCTGATTATGGATAAGATTTCAATGAAACGGGAAAATATTTAGTATAAGTGGATCAAATACAAAATGATCATTGCCAACGTTTGTGGCTGTTTTGAGATTAAAAAAAATCACTGCGCCTTTTAAAGCTAGCTATAACCTATGAATTTTTTTTGAAATACGTGGGTCAAATTTCCATCCAACCTCCAATTTTACATAACAACTGTGCCACTTGCAAACTCCACTTTAAACTAAACAGGCCAGTTTTTCATCTCTCCATCTAGCCTTTTTGAGGAAGGTGACAGAAGTTCACACAGAATTCTAGCAAAGTGTACCGTGGAGTTTATAAAGAGCAATATAGTCGATAGCTCCTCAGATGAAGCGAGCCATGCTCAGGGCTTATAGGGTGTCTTCTGTTGGAGAAGAAATGTAGTAAGGAGTCAGGTCTTTCTTTGGTTAAATCCTGTTTAATTTACAAAGAAATACACAATGTCTGTTTCCCAAGTAGAAACAAACAGCAATAATTTCTTTCTCACGTTCCCAAATCTGCCTCTCTAGTCGGTTCTATGCCCCAAGAGCGCTTCCTCCTAAGCACACTCACAACGCTTGCCTTGCTTTCTGCCTCGTCATACATGCAAACGAGACACACTGCAACAGTCAATGCCCTTGCCTCTGTGTTGCACCCAGTCCAGGGAACCCTCCACACATGCTCTAGCTCTTCTAGCTGTGCCATATGGCCTTTGCCTTGCCTTCAGTTGTCTCCGACCTTATTCATAAAGGTGTTTCTTGCTCTTCCATTAGTCTGAATGAACCACAGCTTTTAACGAGGTCTGTGATATAGACAAAGACTGTTGATGGCACCCATTAACACCTCCGAACATCAAATATTGGTTGCACAGATTCCATTCCATTTCGACTCATCCTAACGTTTTGTTTGCTTTTTTGAGTGTTGCTACATACTGACAGAAGCCTTCATTGACCTGTCCACCGATCCTGCCCAGGTGTTTCTGAGTTGTAGTTAGGACCCACAAGAGTGTATGTAGTCAATTTTGTCTTCCAACAGCATTTCTAGTATTTGTCAACACTATTTTCATTTGTTAGTCTTATGCGTCTTAACACCTAAGTATTTTGGCATCCTCTTTGTAAATCGTTGCCACCCGTGCTGTCTGTTTTCAGATCATTAACAACAATAACTCACTAGTTCTGTAACATCTGTTGTTAACCTTTTCTATGAAGAAACTGACCATTATTCATGTTTGTTTTATTTAGCCAGTTCTCATTTACAGGCGAATTTACTCTCACTCAGCACTATTTCTTAATACCTCTCTGAGGGCATTGGCACTCAAGGGCATGTCTGCTTGGAGCTCGGGGTGTGATTCCCGCCGATGTAGACATATTTGCCCTAGCTCTCATCGATTAGCACACTAAATAGTAGTGTAGCAGGTAGCACGGCTCTCCATGGCAAGTACAAACTGCCTGAACCCCATGGATTGTATTTGCATGCCTTCCCAGCGTCACCACTTGCTGCTACCCTGGCTAAATAACTACTTTTAGCAAGAGTGAGGGTGAGGTTCTGTGGCTGCAATGTGCAGGAGTCAGACTAGATGATTGTGATGGTCTCTTTGACTTAAAGTCTATGAGAGCTTGTGTGTGATTGCCTACGCAACCTGGGACTCTACCCCATCTCCAAGTGAGATGTAGCCAAAGTGTGTCAGCAAGGCTTGGTCGCGAAAGGATAAGGGCAAGCCTTCCTTTTCACTGAGCATTATGTATCCAGATGGAGATGGAGGAGACGTATCAGCACTCAGAAAGGAGGACATGTTGCCATCAGTACAAAAAAAAATGGACAATTGGTTCTGGATAAGAAGTGATTGAAAAATGAAGTTTATTCCATTTAACCATGTGAGTTAAAGTCGTGTATAATCAGCACTTTATTCTATTAAACAGAACAGCATCATGAGGCAATGACATCTAATTTAGATGTTAGTTTCCATCCTGGCAGATTTCAGTCTTATTATATCCCTACAAAACTCCCTATGTCAGCAGAATCTTCCTTTGAATTGACAATGGAAAAGTGAAGAGCTTTGTCAGCAAATCATAAGGGGATCTAGACCTAAAAGCAGTTTATCAGAGAAGCCAGACATCAGTCTGTCCAAACTTAGCACACATAGGGTTGCCAACTTTCTACTCACATAATACTGAACACCCTTGCCCTGCCCACTGCGCTCAATGTCTTGAGCCCTGCCCTGCCCACCCTTCTTGAGCCCGCCCGTCTCACTCATCCCCCCTCCGCTGTTGCTTGCTCTCCTCCTCATCACTTGCTCATTTTCATGGGCTTCTTTAGGGTTGGAGTGTGGGAGGAGGAGGGCTCTGGCTGGGGCGGGGCTCCAGGGTGGCCAGAAATGAAGAGTTCATGGTGCACGAGGGGGTCCAGATGAGGCTGGTTGGATGTGAGCGGGGTGTGAGCTCCAGTGGGGTAAGATGCGGAAGGGGCAGGGAGGTCTGGGCTGGAGTGGAGCCAAGGGGTTTGAGTATGAGAGGGGCTCTGAGCTGAGCAGGGGGTTGGATGTGGAGGTTATAGGCCTGGACTTCGGGCAGATGTGGTTGGGCCAGAATGGAGGGTTCAGGATGTGAGAGGGGGATCGAACTGGACAGGGGGTTGGGGCACAGGGGTGTCAGGCACTGCAGCTGGGGGTGCAGTTCTGGGGTGGGCTGGAATGAGGCTTTGGGTGCAGGAGTGCTCCAGCTGGATCGAGGGTTTGGAGGGCAGGAGGGAATCAGGTTGGGGTAGAGGGTTGGAGCATGGGAGGAGGTAGGTGCCAGACTCCAGGTGGCGCTACCTCAAGCAGCTTCTGGAAGCAGCATCATGTTCCCCTATGGCTCATACGCGAGGTGTGCCAGGTGGCTCGCCATCCTGCCGTCGGCAGGTGCACCCTGCAGCTCCCATTTAGGCATGGTTCCAGCCATGGGAGCTGCAGAGCCAGCACTTGGTGGGGGCGCTGTGCGCGAGCCCCTGGCTGTCCCTAGTCCAGGGAGCTGGAGGAGACATGCCATGCTTCCAGGAGCGTTGGAGCCTCAGCAGGCAGGAACCTGCCTTAGCCCCAGTGTGCCACTACCGGACTGACTGGCCCAGTCAGTAGTGCTGACCAGAAGCCACCAGGTCCCTTGTCAACTGGGCTTCTGAAAAAAAATAGAACCATGGCAACCCTAGCAATACAGGCCTCTAAACGAACAGTGCACCCCATTGTGTTAGTACCTGAATTCCTCTGCAAACAGGAACAAGAATATTTTGGATTGTTTGACATTCCCAATATCTGGTTAGCCTTGCGCACAGTAAGGGTTACAGTGATCCAGAAACACCTGACAAACACCTGATTATACCCGAATGGTCATCTAGACAGAAGTTTGCTATGCAGAGTCATCTAATGCAGGTATATTCTATATTATTATACTAGACGATTACCTAGCATGTGAAAAGGTGAATACACTGTGTCTTGTAAGATAATGTACTGACATTACCCCAAATCACACATGAAATACAGAGAAAATAAAACATAAATCTTGTCCTTTTTTCTTGTTCTGTTTCAAATGAAAAAAACAGAGAGAACTTTAGGAACTGGATGGTTTTCCTGAGAATCGGCAGCTGGATTCCCTCAGGAAAGGCAACCGATGTTCCTTCTATAATGCTCTTCCTAATACCTTCTGCAGCACAGGCAACTGCCTGAGAGCGCCTGTGTGCAGCAGGCGGCAGCTGCTCCCCGCCCTCCCGCCCACCCAGGCTTAGCACCTGCACGCGCAGCTACAAGTGCCATGCAACATTGCCTGTTCTTCAGTTCAGGTGACATTGTAAATAAGAATAGCAGCATTTCCTGTCTGTCAATAAACACTTGCTTGTATTAGCTATTAGCTGAACAAAGAAGTAGACGAGTGGACTTGTAGGTGCTAAGTTTTTATATTTAGTGCTGTTATGTAACAAAAATAAATCTACATTTGTAAGTTTCAGTTTCACATAAAGTGATTTTCTTATAGCACATGGTGAGGTGAATTTGAAAAATCCATTTTATCATTTTTACAGTTACAAAAATTTGTAATAAAATATATAAAGCAGCACTGTACACTTTATATTCTGTAGATGTAATTGAATCAATGTTTGAAAATGTAGAAAACACTCCAAAATATTTAATACCAGTTTCATAGTGGTTTTATTTTGTTTAACAGTCTGTGATTAACTGTGATTCGCAATTAATTTTTTAATCACAATGAATTTCTTGAATTGAAATCAGGTGAAGTTAACTGCCTTATTGACAGTCCTACTTTCAAAGATTAGTTTAACTTCTTTTATTCAGTCTATTCTCTGAGATATTCTTTCAATTTATTTAGAATTAACAGAAAGAATTCTGTTTTTGAAAAGGTTCAAACACTTCCTGTAAAAAAAAAAAGAGTTTTCCATTCCCCAAAAATCTTTTAAATTAAATAAATTCTTGAAAGTCCTCAGCTTAAACAAATAAAGCTGTTGATTTCTCGTATAACAAATTTAGAACAAATGATTCCTGTTTTCTGGAGCTTGGTAAATACTGTGCACTGCAAATAATTAATAATTCCCCGTAAATATAATATTCTATATTTAAATGGTTTCTATCTAGTTAGCAAGTCATTCGATTCATGTTGCTACATAAACATTTGCCAATTTATGTGCAATGATATTAGAGTGTATAGGGGACTTTTCATTTAGCTAACACATGCAATCCTACCTTTTCACAAAGACTTTTGTCATTTCCCACTTTAAGAAATAAACAAAAGTGTTAAAACCTCTAATGACACTATTTTTTTAAGACTACAAGCAGTTTTTTTGCAACAAGGGGGTTGGTGACAGCTCCTCTTACCTAGGATTATTGCTCTGACAACAACCTACATCCTTTAGTCAGGTTTCTTCCTAAAACATGAATGTTAACATGGTTGTCATCTCATCTTTGGTTGAAGGCAGAAGTAGAACCTTCTCGAAATTTCTTTGATTAGCTTTACATTGGTAACACAGCCAGCCAACATATTGATTGTATATTTCCAAATCCTGACTATAATATTTTTACCTATACCATACATGCAGTAAAGCACAATCTCTCTCTTTTT
>NC_133772.1:133220737-133234143 GCF_003597395.2 Chelonoidis abingdonii | reverse complement strand
TGTCTTTACTGCATGTATGGATATAGGTACAAAATATTATAGTCAGGATGCTGAAATTACAACAAATATTTAGCTGGCTGTGTTAACAATGTAAGCTAATCAAAGATTGAATTAGGAGGGGGTCGACGAAGAGGAGGGGCTTTCTTTCTGCACTCAAACAAAGATAGAAGCAAACATGTTAACTTACTGTTTTAGGAAAAAACCTGAACTAAAAGGAATGAGGTGTGATTGTCAGAGAGCAATAAATTCTAGGTAAAGTGAGCTGCTAGACCACCCCCTTGTTGCAAAAAAACCTCTATGTAGTCTTAAAAAACATGATGTCATTAGAGAGTTTATAAACTTTTGTTTATTTCTTATAAGTGAATGACAAAAGCCTTTGTGTGAAAAGTAAGGATGCAATAGTGTTAGCTAATGAAAAGTTCCTCCATACTCTATATCATTAGCCATAAATGCAAATTGTTTTATGCTAGCAACATAGATCGACATAACTTTGCTAACTGTAGAGAAACCATTTAATATAGAATATTATATTTACGGGGAATATACCATTATTTAGCAGTGCCACAGTATTTACCAGCCCAGAAGAAGGAATCATTGTTTAATTGTTATCCAGAAATCAACAGCTCCTTATATTGTTTAATGAGACTATTCTAAGAATTAATTAATTTAAAAGATTTGTTGGGAAAGGAAAACTTCTTTTTTTTGTTTTCAGGAATGTTTGAACCTTTTGAAAACAGAATTTTATTCTGTACATTCTAATAAAAATTGAAAGAATATTCAGAAGTAAGATGATAAAAAGAGTTTTATATCTATCTTTTGAAAGCTAGGACTGTCCAATAAGAATGCAGTTACCTTTATCATCCTGATTAATTCAAGGAAATTCCTTGTCGATAAAGAAACTTAATTGGCGATTAATTGCACAGTTAGATCACACTGATTAAACCGAATAATAGAATACCAATGAAAATGTATTAAATAATTTTGGATGTTTTCGTATCATTTTCAAAACATTGATTCCAATACCTACACAGAATAGAACGTGTACAGTGCTGTTTATATATTTTATTACAAATTTTGCTAACTGTAAAAATGATAAATGGTATTTTTCAAATTACTCACACAGTTGCTATAGAACATCACTTTATGTGAAACTGAAACTTACAAATGTAGATTTATTTTGTGTTACATAACAGCATAAAATATAAAACTTAGCACACAAGTCACTCAGTTCTACTTTCGTTCAGCTAATAGTCAAAACAAGCAAGTTGTTTACCATTGACAGAAGTATAGCTGAACTATTCTTATTTACAATGTCACCTGAAACTGATAACAGCAATTTGCATGCACGTGTAGGCTGGCGTTGACAGAGGAGACTGCGGGTGGCGGGAGTGCGGGGGGAAGCCTGCCGCCGATGCCTGCCACAGCGCTTTCCGGCAGTTGCTACTGTGCCTGAAAGAGAATTAGAAGAGCATTATGAGGGAACAGGTGCTCTTCCAGGGAATCCATTCCTGCGATTCTCAGAAGAAACATCCAGGTCCTAAAAATTCTCTTGTTTTTCATTGTGAAACAGAACAAAGAAAAAAGGACAAGATGTATGTTTTATTTTCCTTGTATTTCATGTGTATTTGTGGGTTAAATTGTCAGTACTTATCTTACAGACACAGTTATCACCTTTCACATGCTAGGTAACGTCTAGTATATAATATAGAATTATACCTCATTAGGTGACTCTGCATAGCAATTCTGTCCTAGAGCCATCTGGGCTCAGTAATTCCATGGTTTGTCAGGTGTTTCTGGATCACTGTAAACCTTACTGTGCAAGGCATAACCAGTATTGGATGGTTTCAAAACAATCCAAGAATATTCCTTTGTTCTGTTTGCAGAGGAATTCAGGTCTAGCACTAAGACAATGGGGCACTGTCGCTTTAGATGCCTATTGCTAGGTGCCATGTGTCTATTTTTTTTCCAGAATGCCCAGTTGACAAGGGACCTGGTGCTTCTGGTCAGCACTACTGACTGGGCCAGTCATCCGCGTCAGGCACACTGGGCTAAAGCAGGTTCCCTGCCTGTCGAGGCTCCAACTGCTCCTGAGCAGTGCATGTCTCCTCAGCTCCTGGACTAGAGCACCCAGCGGCTCGCACAGCGCCCCCACCAAAGTGCTGGCTCGCAGCTCCATTGCTGAACCATGCCTAAATGGGAGCTGCAGGGTGCACTGCCGTACGGCGCAGGAGGCGCAGCCACCTGGCACACCTCTGGTATGAGCCATAGGGGAACATAGAATGCTCTTCAGAGCGCTTGAGGTAGCGCACCGGAGTGGCACCACTGATCCTCCCATGCTCCAACCGCTTCACCAACCCTGATCCCCTCCTGCCTCCAAACCCTCGATCAGCTGGAGCACTTCCCTGCGACCCAAAAGCCCTCATTCCAGCCCACCCCAGAACCTGCACCCCAGTGCAGCCTGACACCCCTGTGCCCAACCCTCGTCCAGTTCTGATCCCTCCACATCCTGAACCCTCCATTTCTGGCCCAACGACATCTGCACGAAGTCCAGAGCCTATACCTCTCTACAACTCCAACCCCCTGCCTCAGCTCAGAGCGCCCTTCCATACCCATACCTTGGCTCCTCGCACCAGACCTCCCCCCTGCCCCCTCCGATTCTTACCCTCAGCTGGAGCTCACACCCCATGCTCAACAGTCCAACCATGCTCATCTGGACCCCTCCGGCCATGAACTTCATTTCTGGCCCACCCTGGAGCCCGCACCCCAGCGCAGCCTCCATCCTCCACACTCCAACCCTAAAGCAGCCAGGAAATGGCAAGTGATGAGAGGAGAAAGCAAGCAAACAGCGGAGGGGGTGGATGAGAACGGGCGGGACCTCAAGAAGGGGTGGGGCAGGGCAGGGCTCAACTTGAGGGCAGTGGGCAGGCAGGTGTTCAGATTATGTGAGTAGAAGTTGGCAACCCTATGTGTGCTATAATTTGGACAGACTGATGTCTGGCTTCGCTGAGAACTGGCTTTTAGGTTCTAGATCCCCTTATGATTGCTGACAAAGCTCTTCACTTTTCATTGTAAGTCAAGGAAGATTCTGCTGCACATAGGAGGTTTTGTAGGGCTATATAATAGAACTGAAATCTGCAGGATGGAAACAACATCTAATATTAAATGTCTTGCCCTCATGGATGCAGGTTCTTGTAACTAGAATACAGTGCTGATTTACCACACTTTAACTCACATGTGTCGAAAAGAATAAACTTCATTTTACATCACTTCTTATCCAGAAGCCAATTGTCCCATTTTTCTTTGTAGGATGCAACATGTCCTCCTTTCTGAGTGCTGATACGTCTCCTCCATCTCCATCTGGTACTATGCTCAGTGAAAAGAAGGCTTGCCCTTATACCTTTCGGCGCCAAGCCTTGCTGACACAGCTTTGGCTACATCTACACTTGGAGATGGGTAGGAAGTCCCAGGTTTCGTAGGCAATCACACAAGCTCTCATAGACTTTAGTCAGAAGAGACCATCACATCATCTAGTCTGACCTCCTGCACATTGCACGCCAGAACCTCCCCTCACTCTTTGCTAAAAGTAGTTATGTAGCCAGGGTAGCAGCAATGTGGACCTGGGAAGGCATGCAATACATATCCATGGGGTTCAGGCAGTTTGTACTTGCCAGGGAAGCCTGCTACTGGCTCACTACTATTTTTAGTGTGCTAATTCGATGAGAGCTAGGGCAAATATGTCTACATCGGCTGGAATCAACCCGAGCTCCAAGTGCAGACATCTTGCTGCCAATGCCCTAGAAAGCTATAGAATAGCTGCGATGAGAGTAATCTGCCTGTAAAGAGACTGGCTAAATACGAACATGAATAAATGGTCAGTTTTCTTCATAGAAAGGTTACAAGATGTTACGAATAGCTGGAGTTAAATTGCTCTTGTAATCTCTAAAAAGCAACTGCACGTAGCGTGGCCTTTACAAATGAGACTGCAAAATTACTCTAGCCGTTAGTGCTAAGACGTCATAGAACTACACAAAATGAACCCATAGTGTTGCAAACTACCAATGCATGTTGGAAGACTAATTGACTACATACACTTGTGGGTTCCTACTACAACTCAGACCAACACCTGGCAAGATGGTGGACAGTCAATGATAGCTCTCTGTTCGTATAGTAGCACGCAACAACTCAAAAAGCAAACAAAACGTTAGGATGGTCAGATGAAATGGAATGGAAATCTGTGCACCATCCTTGTGAGTGCGAGGTGTTAATGGGTAGCCTCAGCCGTCTCCGTCATATATCCTCAACTCGTTAAGTGTGGTTTCATTCCGACTAATTGGAACGGAGCAATGAAACACCTCTTATGAAATAAGGTCGCTAGACAACTGAGGCAGGCAACAGCCCATATGCGCACAGCAGAAAGCTAAGCACTGTGTGGGGGTTCCTCCTGGGGCTGTGCAAACACAGAGGCAAGGCATTGACTGGTTGCGTATTGTCTCGTTTATGCATATGACAGGCGAAAAGCAGGCAAGCGTTTGAGTGTGCCTTAGGAGGAGAGCGCCTTTGGGGCTAGAACCGACTAGAGAGGCAGATTTGGAACTGTGAGCAAGAAATTATTGCTGTTGTTTCTACGTGGGAAACAGACATTGTGGTATATTCTTTGTAAATAAACAGGATTAACCAAAGGAAAGACCGACTCCTATCATCATTTCTTCTCCTAACAGAAGAACCCTATAAGGCCCTGAGCATGGCTAGCTGCTCAGTCTGAGGACTTACTATATTGCTCTTTATATAACTCCAGGTACACTTGCTAGAATTCTGTGTGAACTCTCGTCACCTTCTCAAAAGGCTAGATGGAAGATTGAAAAAACTGGCCTTGTTGTTTAAATGGAGTTTGCAAGTGCACAGTTGGTTATGTAAAATTGGAGTGGATGGAAATTTGACAGTATTTGCAAAAAAAATCATAGGTTTAAGCTAGCTTTAAAAGCGTCAGTGAATTTTTTAATCTTCAAAACAGCACAAACAGTTGGCAATGATTATATTTTGTATTTGATGACCCAGCTTTACTAAATATTTTTTCCCGTTTCATTGAAATTCTTTCCATAATCAGACTGTGCTGTGGAACATGTGGAGATGCGATTAAAACGAGTTCAAAATAAATATCAGGAGAAATCGCCTGCAATTAAAATTGTCCGAGTGGAACGGAGGTATAATAAATGTGTCAGAATGATTGATCATAAGAAGGAGCTTCTTTGAATCCCTAGGATGCTAGCAGAGGAGGTATGAAAGGTACAAACTGAGAAGGCTCCCCAAGATATTATGTGATCAAACTGTAAATCCTCCTTTAGATGAATGGGTAAAAAACCTCGTGATAACCCTCAGCTGCAAATAGAACCATATTTCTTCTCAAAGTAACTTTGTTTCACTTAATTAAAATACCATTTGGCTTCAAACTTCTTTCCATTTTAATCATCTGGCTGTAAAATTTAAAAGGACTGGATTTTCATGATGACGTAAAAGTGCACTAGGGTCAAAATCACATTGTCGAAATGTGATATTATTCTGGTACAAAACCTACTGAATTACCAGACTGAAAGGTTGTGGATGGAGATAGATTTTTTCCCCCAGTTGTTTACTTTGTGCATCTGAAGGACTCCGTGTATAATCCTGCTTCACTTTTCTTGGTTTAATAAGTTAGCCATTAGTATCTACTGAAGACACATATGACAGCAGAGATAAGCCAAAATTCAATTCTTGTTTTAAGCAGTCTTTAAAAACAAATGTCTGTGCATGCTATTTAAGGATGTTTATCAAAATGTGATTTTTGTTAATTAGTCACTTACAAATTTGAAGTTGACGGTATCTCTCTAAATTCTGTAAGAATATTCACAACGACGTATAACACAAACAAAAGTCGAGACTAGCTTTTTTTTTTTGCTTGTACAACTTCATTTTTCTCTTTTTAAAATAGTTCTTTTAACGCTACTGATTGCTTACAGACATTATCATGGGCCTCGTTGTGCTGCACACCTAATGTACAGAAAAAAAAAATATTACACATTATCAGACAGCTGGTTGGAACGTTTTGATTTAAATGAAATGTCACGCAGTCACCTGTTTTGTACTTAATCGTTTTGCAAAGCATACCAGTTGCAATGAAGATTTTGTTGAGAGTGGAGGGCAGTAAGAGACTCACTCTCGTAGTGTCTGGTGTTAGGCACTAATCTGGGATGTGAGAACTTAGGTTCAAGTCCTGCCTGATCTAGGATGGAAAAAAATCCTTGTTAGGATGAGGAGAGGGTGAGGGTTCCAGTGGAGTGTGGGCTCTGTGGGGGCAGGAATAGAGGGCTTTGGGTGCAGGAGGGGCTTGGGCTGGGATGACCAAGAGGTTTGGTGTATGGGAGGGGGGTCTGGGCTGAAGCAGGGGTTGCGGGCTGGAAGGAGTGTGGGCTTGGTGTGGATGAGATTGGGTACAGGATGGGTTGTGGTGAGGCGTAGGGTCGGCAGCTGGTGTGGTTGGGTGTGGGTGGGTAGGGCCCGCTGGTGTGGCGTTGGGGGTGGGCGAGGATTTAGGAGGTTTGGGTGACAGAGAGAGCTCGGGCTGGGGTTTGGTATGTGGGAGGTTTGAATGGGGAGGAGCGTTGATTGTATGGGGAGGGCTCCAGCGGAGGGTGTCGAGCTCTGGATCCATTATGGCTAGGGATAAGGCGGTTTTGGGTGTAGGAGGGACTGTGGCTGGTTCGGAGAGCGAGCTGAGGATCAGGTGGGGGAGGAGTCAACGGGTGAGGGTCATTGGGCGCAGTGTTTACCTCAGAGTCTTGGAAGTAGCTCTATGTTCCCTCTGGCTCCTACATGAAAGTGCAGCAGGCGCTCTGTGTGCTACCCTTTTTCTGGCAGGGCTCCTTGCAGCTCCCTTGGCTGTGGTTCCACCAGTGGGAGACTGCAGAGTTGGGGCTAGTGTGTGAGACACCCTGGGTGCCTCTAACATAGGAGCCGGATATTCACTGGGGATTCAGGAGCCGCACGAGCCAAGCAGCATGCGTAGCCTTCTAGCCCTTGCGTGCCGTATTGGATTTTAATGCTCGGTTCAGCGTGCTGACCGGCACTGCCAGGGTCTCTTGTTACAGGGATTCCACTCGAAAACACATAACCTGGCCACCCTTCTTGAACACTCACTCTGTGCATTGCCCCAAAAGGTTAGAATTCAAACAGGCCGCACATGGAGATTCCCTCCTCTGGTTTCCTGTGATTCTACTCCCTATGTGTGTTAGGGCAGGCCACACACACTGTACATCGTATAACTATTGCTTCCGCGGGGTGTGAAAAGCCACACCCAGAGTGATGTAGAAATATAACCTTAACGCCTGGTGTGGACGCGCTGTTTGATGGAGAGCTCTAAGGAGGTGGATTACTGGCCAATGGAGAAACTCTCTCATCAGCCTAGTTGTGTCTTCCTGAAAGCATCGCACAGCTAGCTGCATGGTGAGCTGCAGCAGTGTACGTGAAGACAAGCCTGTTATGGGCCAACTCTTTAGGTGGGACTGCATTGCTGGGTGCGAGCTGTATTATGTATATGAAGCAGCTGTGAAAAATCGTATCTGGTTTGGATTCTGAACCTGCTTCCCTTTTTCCCTGAGCTGCTCCTACAAAGGAAAGGTGGTTAGATTCAAGTTTGAGTTCGACCTATTCTAGCTTGGGCCATGACAGCCTGGAGAAGCAATTTGGTAGTAAATCTTCTGGGGTGAGATAATCACTGCACCCCAGTCGTCCTTCAGATCAGGTTGAGCCATGCTGAGACGGATCCAGTGTGTGTGTGGGGCGGGCAGTGGGGGGCGGGCGGGGCGGGGGGGAACCTAGCTCAGCAGAAGTGCTATAGATAAACAGAGGACTTCAGTCAACAATGCCTTTCACCAGCTCTGGATCCACAGATGGGAGGATATGTTGCTGGAACAGAGCAAGTTGTTCCCTCACTCTGAAATTTTGTGTGCATCCTCTTTGCGATACTGCTACCAGTTTGAGATGGGTATGGTATGCTCAAAGGAGCTCATGGTCATTTTGTCCTTGGCAGTACTGGTGGAGTCCACTTACTAGGAATCAGAAATAAAAATGGATGTTAATCTGAGCACAGTATATTTGGGGGGACAAATGGGATTAGATACTTTAATGATAGTGATTCTTGTTCATGTGCACAGGTTTAAATGGACAGGTGAATTTGGAGGGTCAGAAAAGAATTGCCATATTGGCAGAGACCTACATTTTGTTTGTTTTCTTTCCTGTAGCATTGATCAGGAGTCCATTAGCAATAAGAGCACACATCCCCCCAGGATCAGTTTCCTACTATTGCAGGGCTGTCTCAAGCACTGGTGGATACCGCTCGCCTAGTTCCCACTGCTGGCTTGTTGGTTTAAGCCCTTTCATTTGAACTGCATTAATGAACAACAACAGAGGCAGCATTTCTGAAACTTGTTAGGCAGCTGTGCTAAGCCCTGCTCACCTATGTCACCTTCAGGGCAGGGAATCTCAAAGTGCTTCATTTTAAAATAGCTTCTATTCATTTTTATAAACAGAATTATCATGGCCTTGTGTTTACAGAACAAGATTGGGAGCCAGAAGATCCAGGTACAATTCCTATCTCTGTTCCAGATGTCCTGTATGTCCACGGATAAATCACAGAACCTCTCTCTGTAGCTCTGGTTCCCCAGCTGTAAAATGGGAATTGAAAGCTTACCACACAAGGGTATGGTGAGGCTTACTGCATTCCTGGTTGTAAAACACTATGAGCTCCTCTGATAGAAGATGCTGTAGAAGTAGTTTTATTCTAAGAAAGGCAGCCTTGTTCCAACCAATATGTCACTGTGTTCTAGCAGCTAGAATGAAACCATTTACATCTATAAGCAGTATCAAGTGGGGCTTGTCAGGATGAGGGTTCGATGGGCCTGCTTAACAGGGAAGCCCCAGCTTCTGCCAAGGGGATGCTGCATGCTGGGCTCCAGCTTCCCTTCTGCCCCCACTCCCCCCGGATCCCATGCCCCTTCCCCACCACTCTGTCTCCTCCGCACCCCACCTCCTTCATCCCCACTGCCTCTTTTCCCCAGCTCCCACGTCCTGTATCCCCTTTTCTTCCCCATCCCACGCCCCTCCCCCACCACTCCATCTCCTCCCCACCTCCTTCCTTCCCCACTGCCTCTTCCCCTCTGCCCCCGCTTCCCCGTCCCCTTCTCTTCCCCATCCCATCCCATGCCCATTCCCCACTGCCCCATCTCCTCCCCATGCCACTCTCTTCAGCCCCACTGCCTCTTTCCCCCACCCCCCACTTCCCCTGCCCGCACTCTGAACCCCTCAGTCCCAGCTCAGAGCACTCTCCTACACCCCAGCCCCAAGCCAGACTCTGCATCCCCAGCCAGAGCTCTCACACCTCCCAACACCCCAACCCCCTGCCCAAGTCTGGAGCCCCCTCCTGTCCTTCAAACCCCTTGGTCCTCACCCGGAGCACCCTCCTACACCCCAAACCCCTCATCCCTAGCCCCACCCCAGATCCTGCACCCTCAGCTGGAGCCCTCATTCCTCACCATAAGCACTCACAGTCGTACTGTACAGAAAACAAGATGGCTCCTAGCACACAGAACGGGAGCTCAACCAGCACTAGGACCCAGAAAGTGGCATCTTCTGAGCAGCACCCTCTTTTTTCAGCAGGGCAGCTCTGTGCTTGCAGAAAGGGAGGGGAGGCAGTGGCATGTGACTCTGTGTGCCCCCACGCCTCGCCTCTGTTTGGGGGCACTGCTCCCCAAACTAAGTCCATGGGCGTTCTCAGCTGCCAACCCCCTCTCTTTGCTTCTCGGTCACTTTTGAAAGGGAAGCAAAGAAATCTGCAGAAGATCTGTTTTACCCCACACAGAACCCCCACACAGAACCCCCACTCAGGAATACCCCACACAGAACCCCCACTGCCCAGTGCACCCCCTAGACCCTCCAGAGACCCACTCCCCCTCGCCCTTCCTGCCTCCAGCCTAAGTCACACTGCTGTGGCTGGTCAGGGATCTCTCTGGCCCCTCGGAAGCAGCACAACCAGCCAGGACAAAGCGGGAGCCTGGCCTGCCGGCCTGGCCAGGCTCCCTCAGGACCCGCATGCCTGGAGGGGCCCAGCCCACCACTCACACTCCAGGGTTTAGGAGACAGAGAGTGGGGTGAAGAGGCGTGAGCGGTGGATGGGGCTTCATCCAGGCAGAACCCAGCCAGAGCGGGTTGGAGAGGTGGGGCCACAATCCGGAAATTGGGGCCCTTTCTGAATGTGGACCCAGCACCATGCAGCCACTGGCGCCATGGTAAACCTGGTACTGTTTAAAGCTAAACTTTGTTTATATGCAAATAGTTACAAATATGCAAATTAACTCATTTAATAATTGGCAGGCAATGTTACACACAGAGCTACACAAAACTTATGTCTACACTGCAACCAGAGGTGTGACTGCAGCTCCAGCTTTTGTCTAGCTAGTGTGGCTAAAAAGAGCAGTGACGATGTGGCAACACAGACCCTGGCATAGGCTAGCCACATGAGTACTTATATGGAGTCCCAGGTGGGCTTGTATAGCCCATGCTCAAGCTGTGCCGCTATGTCTTCCTTGCTGTTTTTAGCCATGCTGGTTATATTAACGCCAGTTGCAGGTCTCTCTACTGTTAGGAGTGCAAGGCTTTGTGCTTTGCCCCTGTGCAGGAGCATGACTCCTTGTGGCCGTGGATAGCCCAGCCCAGCTAGCTGTAACTGTGCACATCTCTCATGGGCCGTACCTAGCCTGTGGGGCTCCCTACATCCTGCCCCAGGAAAGGAGCAGTGAGGGTGGGTTCTCCAAGCCTGCCTAGAAAGGCTTCCTGGAAGCAGCCACTCACAGCCCAGGAGGCGCAGATAGAAGAAGCTTCAGAGCTTAGCAAGCCAGTTCCTGGGTGGGACTAGCGGGGCACACCCCGCCCTCTCTGGCCACAGTCTCAATCTGTCTGCATTTGTGTCAGCTGGGAGAAAAGGGACCTGAGAACTTTAACCCTCAGGTAAGGGCTGAAGACAAAGGGGCCAGGAGGGAAGAGGCCCAAGGAACGAGCAGCGATGAATGGAAGCGAGCAGTACGTGGCTGTTGTGTATAAGGGCCCAGGTTCCTCCATTGGTGAAGCCCCTGAGAAAGGAACCAGGCCTGTTTGGAAACTCGAGCAAAAGGCTGAATTTAAAGGGCCAAGAGCCGGGGCTGAAGTCCATGGCAAGGGCAGACCGACAGCTTTGTTGGAGGTATTGCTACCCTGGAAGGGGTTCATGTTGTCTGTGTGACCCAGCTGGAGGGCTGAGCCACTGAGACCCACCAAGCGAGGTTGACAGCCCACAGAGGGCACTAAGAATGTGAAAAGGACTGCAGTATCGCATGCAGCAGCAGGCGGCACTCGAGAGGTGAGTGCCTGGCCGTTATAACATCTCTTGGCAATTCAGTTTGAGACTGCAGGAAAGGCTGGTGATCTAAATAATGAAGCATTAAGGGCCGCAGCCCAGCAGCTGTAAGCATTCTGATCGCAAGCTTTGTGACATGGGAATGCTTTCCCCTCAACCTCTCGGTGTAAGTAGAATGATGTTAGGCAAATGCTTATGATCTCACTCATTCCAAATATGGACTTTTATTTTATTTTATTTTATTTTTTGAGTGGGAAGCATCTAAAAATAACCTGTCCCTTTAAGTGATGAGAGGGCATATATTCCAGTTGTGACTAAGGAAAGGTTTCTTCCACTCAAGTGAGGATGATTGCCCACTGATGACAGCCAGCTTTTTGGGTATGTTCAGACTACCCGCCCTATCAGAGGGTAGTGATCAATTTATCAGGGATCAATATATCGTGTCTCATCTAGACGCGATATATCGATCCCTGAACATGCTTCCCGTCGACTCCGGAACTCCACCAGAGCGAGCGGCGGTAGTGGAGTCGACAGGGGAGCCACAAACGTCAATCCCACGCCGTGAGAACAGGAGGTAAGTTGGAATAAGATACTTCGACTTCAGCTATGGTATTCCCATAGCTGAAGCTGCATATCTTACATCGACACCCGCCACAGTGTAGACCAAGCCTTTGTCTCTTTCTTCATGTGGTGGGGAGGCATAGCTCAGTGGTTTGAACATTGGCCTGCTAAACCCAGAGTTGTGAGCTCAGTCCTTGAGGAGGCCACTTAGGGATCTGGGACAAAAATTGGTCCTGCTGGTGAAGGCAGGGGGCTGGACTCAATGACTTGTCAAGGTCCCTTCCAGTTCTAGGAGATTGGTATATCTCCAATTATTAAAAAGATAATGGCTGAGGATGGATTAATAGCTAATCTGGTTAATTTCTATTCTTTCCCCACCCCACAAGATCCCTGCATGTATTGTAGCCAGTCAACATTCTTTGTACAAAATGACAGGGTTCCTGAAGAAAATAGAAAGAATTGTCATAAGCTTACAGGGACAAAGACCTTTAAATTCTGCTCATTTTCTTTCACAGTTAGGCCCTGGTGAAGAATATAGTTGATATCTAATTTCCTGTGTTCTCAGCATGACTCTGTGGGTGATACTTATGGGAATCATTAGGTCACAGAGGAGGGCTCTGAAGGTAGATCAATATTAATGGCCCTGGGGCATTTGCTGGGGCGTTTTGACAGTAAATTGGAAACATGGATAATATTTTCACCATTAAGCGAGCATCTAATCTTTTAATTCTCTGTCAGCAACAACTCCCCTCACGCGCCGCCCTTGAGAATTCAGCATCCCACAGAAAAGCATTCTTAAAGGTGAGGGCAAGTTAATTTCAAGAGGCGGTAAATGAAAAACAGAGGTCAAGCTCACAGTCAGGAATGGGAAAATTGGTCCCATTGTTACAGGAAGAAAAGAACATCAGAAGTCTTTTAGAAATGTCAAGAGTGGAGTATTGCTGTGTGCTCACTGCTGAGCAAGGGCAGTTTGAGGGAGGTTTGCTTCAAATACACCTCCTATACAAAAACTCAGAAATGTTTTCCAGGAAACTTTAAATATTGGCTAGAATAATCTTCTGATGAAAACACAGTCTTTATTTCTAGGAACACGCTACCTACTGCAGAGCAAGCATTACATGTTGCCGAATGGTTTTTAAATGGTTTTTAAATCCTCTGACTTTACCTTGAAGGTAAATGAAATGTTTGAACCTGAGCATTCATTTATATTTATAAGAGCCTGAGTCTGAAAACCTTTGTACTACTGAAGTCTATGGAATTACTGGTGAAAGGACCCTTATGTGAGGATGGGCTCACAGGATGAGGCTCCAAGTAATTGGGTACTGTGACAGACCCAGACCAGTGTGGTCCAGGAGTCTGGTCCTATTGGCATCCAGCGGGGGTGGGCGGGCAAAGCCCGCCCATTTCTAAAGGACCTTCCCCCAGC
>NC_133772.1:133209757-133215022 GCF_003597395.2 Chelonoidis abingdonii | reverse complement strand
CCCCTGCCTAGGGGAGGACCCACAGGTCTGGGACAACCAAGTTAGTACGTGGACAACTAATGAAAACAGGGATCGGGAGTGGAGGTCATAGGGCTAAAACTAAGGGAACCTAGATGGGGCACCGAAGCAGAGAACCCGGGAACGCCACTGCTCCTCAAACGGCATCAGGATGTCAGTGGACGCCGCCCCAGAGGAACTCTGCCCCGATGCGATGACAGACGGATGAGGGAACGAAATAGGCCCTAACGGTCGCAGAAATTCCGTCAGCAACCGTCCTCCTCGCCTGGTGTTGTAGATGGCGTAGTTTTGGCCAGGGCTAATAGAGGAGGTTGATAAGGAACCCGCGACTTTGGGCCACGGATGGGAGTGCGTAGATGAAAGAGGTAAGGGAAAAGTTGCAATCAGAAATGCAATAGGAGGTCCAAGAGGAAGCCGGAACAAGGGGCTGCAATCTGGCGCACTCCCAAATATATGTGCACCAAGGTCTCCGTCTCTCAGCCCACACAGAAAGGGCAGGTGTTAGGGCACAGGGTGTTGAACCGCACCAAGTACACGCCCGTGCTCAAAGCCCGGAAGGAGCTGCCACAACTGACATCACCCAGCGGGCTGCCAGGACCCTAGGCAGAAGTACCAAGCTGGCCCACCGGGCGTCTCTCACCCTCTAGGGTGCAGTAGGTCCTGCAATTGGTGGGCTTCGCGGGCGGAGACGCGAGGCTAGGCAGTGAAGGAGTGGGAGCAATGAGTGTGTAAGATGTTTCCGTGCACGCGCCGTCTGGACAGAACCGGCTGCGATTCATGCAGCCGGCTTGCAGTGAAAGGGTGAGGGGGCCGATGTGAGTCGAGAGGTGCGACATGGCCGAAAAATGTCCACAGGGCCTGGGTGGAGGTTGGGTGGGGGTGTGCCCTCTTCGTGGCCCCAGGTCGAGGTAAGCCCAACGACAGCAGTAAAGCGGCCTTCACCTCCTGAGAACGCGCGGCGAGTACAGGTTGGAGAGCCCATCGCTGAGGCGACGTCAGGGATCCTAGCCAGTCTCCCCAGTTCGTAGTCCAGTCGTGTCCGACCCTGGTGACCCCCGCCAAGACCAGGGCCGTCTGGCACACCGTGGGGGACTCCGCCACCTGCAACGAAGCTGGGAATTCGTGTAGCAGGGTCTCCGCGAGGAGTTGCCCCACGGCATTGGAAAAGTAGCTCCAGGTCGAAAGGAGTCTTGGTCGAAGAACGGCAGCCAGGAGAGGTCTCGCGGAAGCCTCTTGGATGGAGGTAGAAAGAGCTGCCGTCGTATGGAGGCCCGAAGCGGCGGAGGACGGGTGCGCCAATACGCCACGGCCGGCTACCTGCACCATGCAGGAGCCTCTGCAGGGCCTGGAGGCGGAAGACCGGGACCTGAGGTGCGGTAGGCACTCAGGCCGTCTGCCCCCCCTTCCTCCAGGGGCAGGTGGAGGACCCCTCTGCATGAGACCAGTGGTCCCTGGCGAAAAGAACTGCCAGAATCGCGTCCGGCAGGTTGGCCAGGAAATCGGGCCCGGACAGGGTCTGAGGCCGGTACCATAAGCATGGACAGGACCAGCGATTAGGCACCTCAGCTGGGGCAGTGCCTCCCGCCGAAGGGAGAGGCCACTGGAGTATTGTCCATTGTCCGGAGTCCGCTCCATCACCCTGCCCCCAACCGGCCAGTTCTCCCGGCGAGACGGATGCGTGCAGAAAGGTAAGCACCAAGACAGAGCAGCGGACCCGCGCCACCGGATGGCCTGAAGCGCGGGTGGGAGGGAGCTCGCCCTGCCACCTCCGTCCCGACCACCAGGCCCAGAGCTCTTGACCCAGTTGACCTGGGCGGAAGAGCCGCCGAGTACACAGCCTGGCAAGCCTCCCACCCCGTGCCAACGGTCGCACCGGTCCGTGAACCACCGAGGAGCAAATCATCCAAGTACAGCCGACAGGACCAGCCGCAGCGTTCTGGCTCCGCCGAAGCACAACCAACAACCGTCACCTCTTGCAGAGGAGACAGAGAAGGGCTCGATCGCAAAGCGTACAGCCTGGCCCGAGGAGGGGCACCCCTGGCGCACTCCCCGCCCGAAGAGCTGACCCGGCTCGGTCAGGCAGTGAGCTGACCAGACACGCCGCAGAAGCCGTACAAGCACCTGAGAAAACCCACAAAACGGGGTCGCAGCCGGAACGCTCGCAGAGTATGCCAGGAGATAACCCGTGATCCATCCGTCGAACGCCTTCCCTGATCCAGGGACAAGAGGGCGAAGGACAGACCATCCCTAACAACCCTAATTCCAGAAGGGTTCCGGACCAGATACAAGTGATCAAAGAAGCGCGGCCACGGACGGTGATAAGGTCTGGTCTGGAATGGATCAGATCCGCCAGCACGGCCCTAAGCCGCAGCGAGAATGGCCTTTGCAATGATTTTGTAGTCCATGCTGAGGAGCGAGTGGGACGGCCAATTCCGTAAGTCGCGGGAGGTCCCCCTCTTCGGAATAAAGCGAGCACGGCTCGCCGCACGAGGAAGGGAGGACCCCCGCCTGCAAAGACTCGGCCCAGTGGTGACTCAGGTCTGGGCCGAGAACCGTCCCAGAACACGTGGAGAACTCCCACGGTCAGCCTGTCCATACCCGGAGATTTATTGGTGGGCATGCGACGGGGACTTCCGAAAACTTCGCGCAGAGTGAGAGGCAGCTCTAGCCGGTCCCGTCGCTGTGCCGACCGTCGGGGAGTCCGTCCACAGCACTCTGCAAGCGTAGGATCGGTCGGATCCGGGGAGAAAGGGCCGCGAAGAAGGCCCTGGCCCCCCACACAGCTCCGCCGGGTCCGTGAGGGGGGTGCATCCTCCCGCCAGGAGGCAGGTGATGTGCTTCTGCCCCCCTTCTTTTTCCAGGCGTAGAAAGAAAGCGGTGAGCCCTGCGTCCATCTCCCGAAGGAGGTGGATGCGGGATCGAAACAAAAGCACCTCTGGGCCCGATGGTCTTTGAGGGCTCGGAGCTCCTCCCGTTCTTCCCGGCCTGCTCCGCAGAGGATGGATCCTCGGGGCTGACGGCCAAAACGTCTCAGCCCAAGACCTCCCGCTCCAGCTGCTCGACTGGCCGTACTCATAACAGCAGTAACCAACGGGGGGCGGAATCTACTAGCCAGCCAGTAAGCAGATAGCAGAGAGAGGGGTGGGTGGTGGTGTCTAGCCCAGCCAGAGGAGCAGCAGAAGCAGGAACAGCAGCAGCAGTAGCAGCAGCAGCAGCAGCAAGGGCCCAGTGTCCAGCAGCAGCAGCAGCAGCAGCCCTCTCCCTCCTTCCTCTACAGCAGAGCGGTCGAAGGGAGAGCTACTACTGGCCCCAGGAGAAGCAGGGTTCTGTTCCCTGAGGGACGAGAGCAGGGGCTGCACTAGAGTAATCAGGAGCCTGCTAGAACCAATTAAGGCAGACAGGCTGATTAGATCACCTGCAGCCAATCAAGGCAGGCTAATCAGGGTACCTGGGTTTAAAAAGGAGCTCACTGCAGTCAGGTGAGGAGCTAGAGGAGAGGAAGTGCGTGTGAGGAGCTGGGAGCAAGAGGCACAAGGAGCTGAGAGTGAGAGGGTGTGCTGCTGGAGGACTAAGGAGTGCAAGTGTTATCAGACACCAGGAGGAAGGTCCTGTGGTGAGGATAAAGAATGTGTTTGGAGGAGGCCATGGGGAAATAGCCCAGGGAGTTGTAGCTGTCATGGAGCTGTTACAAGAGGCACTATAGACAGCTGCAATCCACAGGACCCTGGGCTGGAATTCGGAGTAGAGGGTGGGCCCGGGTTCCCCCCCAAACCTCCCAATTCCTGATCAGACACAGGAGGAGTTGATCCAGACTGTGGGGAAGATCACTGAGGTAAGAAAATCTGCCAATAAGCGCAAGACCCACCAAGGTAGAGGAGGAACTTTGTCACAGTACTTATTTAAAGATAATCATCTGCTGAGCTATTCTGTTAAGGAAACAGAGAAAGGGGATATTTAGTGTAGGATCATACAGCAGAAGTCCCTGGCAGAGCCCCGAAGATCATGTCCCGTATCATACTATTGGGCATGAACATCATAACGAAGGCTACTATTATGTCATAGATTCCGTGACTTCCATTGACCTCCATGACCTTTTCTGCCCTGGGGCTGGAGCCCCCAGCCAGCTCCACTCTTGCAGCTCTTAGCCCACAACCTGGCAGGGGGACCCCCATGCAGCTGCCCAGCCGCGGCAGACTCCCTGCATCTGCCCAGTGGCAACAAGGACTCCCCAGAGCTTCCCAGCTTCAGCTAGGGCCAGTGGCTGGAGGACCCTGTAGCTACCAGTTGCCTGGGCGAGGGGACCTTGCAGAAACCCAGCCCCATGGGCAGGGGGACCCTGCAGATCCCACACATCGCAGCAGTGGGGGACCAGGAGCCCCAGCAGCAGTGAGTGCTGAACCCACCTATCCCTTTTGTCAGGGATATTTTTAGTGAAAGTCAGGGACAGGTCATGGGCTGCTGGGAATTCTTACTTATTTCCTGTGACCTATCGATGATTTTTATTAAAATATCCATGACAAAAACGTAGCCTTAATCATAACTACTGTCTTTATAGCTATGAATGAGGTGAGGCTTCATTTGGAGCCTAACAATGATAGGTCCCAACATGGTTGGCTCTGAAAACTTACCAAGTTTGCACCTGCATGAGCTCTGTACTTTGGAGGGGTGTGAATGAGCAGGAACCCACTGTAATGGTATTCCCACCCAGCGAGCACTGGTAGTCTGACTTACCCCCCCAGCCTGCCTCCTGTGAACCTACAACTTCAGAAGATGACCATAAGGTCCCAACCCTTTCTGGTAGCCTCAACCCCTTCCCCACCCCCAGTTGGTCCCTCCTCTGTTTGACAAACTCTCTTGACACCCCCACCTTCCCAGGGGTGGCTAGCTCCCCAATTTTTCCCAGAAGCTGCCAAGCCTTTTGACTCACAAATCATTGAAGTGAAGGACTGGAAAGGACCTCGAGAGGTCTTCTAGTCCAGTCCCCTGCACTCAAGGCAGGACTAAACATTATCTAGCCATCCCTGACAGGTGTTTGTCTAATCTTCCCTTTAAAATCTCCAATGACAGAGATGCCACAACTTCCCTTAGTAATTTGTTCCAGTGCTTAATTATCCTGCTAGTTAGGAAGTTTTTCCTAATGTCCAACCTAAGCTTCCCTTCCTGCAATTTAAGCCCATTGCTTCTTATCCTATCCTCAGAGGTTAAAGAGAACAATTTACCTCCCTCCTCCTTGTAACAACCTTTTAT
>NC_133772.1:133139037-133209732 GCF_003597395.2 Chelonoidis abingdonii | reverse complement strand
GTTCTGTCGGAAACGTTTTCGGGCCTCCTCTCGGCTCTTGTCCTGGCATAAACAAAAAAAAAAAATCAATCTTCGCACGGGCTGTGTGAGGACTTGAATGCTTTGTTGCGCTTCTCGGAGTTTCCATTGTCCACACTGTCTGAATAGGTGCCGAAGGGACACAATACCCCAGCTGAGCATCAGCAACAGAGTAACAACAGAAAGACTGCCGGTCTTAAACAAGCCGTAATATATCTCGAAAGACATGGCGTTCGTTGCAAGAGTGTACACCGTCATCAGTAGCGAGAGCCACTATGACCTCCAAACCTGCCGCAAACTCCTCCTAGGCATCATTTCATTTGATTGGGAACGAGGTCCTTCATGAGGTGAAGCAGAACAAGACGGGTGGATAATTACATGACTGGAGACTGCATGGCCAGCTATACACTGTTCAGAAGGACAGCCAGGCAGAAGGGGAGAGGCATAAGAAGAAAGTATTGCGCGGCACCAGTATTAAACGCGAGATCGGACAGTCCGATAAGTAGAGTGTGAGCAACAAAGTGAGATCAGGTGGAAGCGCAAGACCACACCAGGGGAAGAGTGAGGATGCTTTCTCAGACAACAAAGAAGTACAATACGCCCGCGCTCGGGGAGTACTCCCCAAACTGCGGAGAGCATTCACAGGGACAGACAATCCGAAGTTGGAAGTGTAGGGGACAGATCCTGTGCATACGGGAGGAACCAAAGAGGACGAGTCTCAGAACGGCGACCGGAGAATAGAGGGAAAAAATGGATGGAACCTGGAAGCAGAACATGAAGGCTGAGTCAGGATAACACAAGAAGAAAGAGAGCAGCAGAATAGGACCGGACTGCGAAAAGTAAACTTGACTCTGAGGACTGATGGCAGGTCGAGAAGAAGGGGAAAGGAGTCCGAGAGCTGGGTGTATGAAAGAATCCTATTGAGGCTGCAGGCCAACACCCAATGGTAGAAAAATAGAAAGAGGGCAAGCGACCGCTTGTTAGCATGAAAGCCTGCGATCTAACGGAAAAAAGAACTTACAAGAAGGAAGATTGGCGGAAAATGACAAGAAGGATAAAAAAGGTCGGCAGCAGGAGTGAACAGAAGGCCAAACACTGAAATGCAGCAGCAAGGGAGTTAAGCTAACAAAAGGTCACAGGTAGTGGCAAACCAAAAAGGAGGAAAGGAGGCCTAGTGAGAGGGAGGCCAACTCGAAGAAGACGTGGAAAAGCGAATGTACTAAAGCGTTGTGCCTCGTCTCACAAAACAAGTCAGCTCGCGACGCACGGGCACCCAGCAAGGAGGAGGTGACACCGCGTGAGAAAGAAGGGTGCAGGAGGACTAGTAGAAAAGTGACGAGCACAAGTATCTGGCCGGATCACGGGCATTAGGGGCTAAAGAAGTTGGCGATGGATTGCAGAGCATGCCTATTTGAAATCATGGCGAACGGGGAGGTTAGAATCCGGAAAAAGGCAAAGGATGCCACTTTAAAAAGAGAAGAGGAGGTCAGGAATACAGGCACAGCTGCACCCCACCGGGAAAAACATGAGACAGGCTCAGAGCAAAAGTCAGACAAGTCCCAAGGATCACTTCGGAAGCATTGAGGAGAGGAAGTGACAGGACGCATCATGGAGCCAAAGGCAAGAAGCTGACTAAACGATGACTTCATGAAGATACGCTTGTGATGGAAAGGGCGGACATAAGGACTAACAAAGTTGGATAGGGCCCACAGTCTACAGCATAAGAGAGGGCGGGAGAAGGACTATCAGGGGATAGAAAGCTGCCTGATATTGGACTCACAGTAGGACCATGCCAGGCTAGGGAGTGGTTCCAGCAGAGGGCCCCATGGTGTCGGCTGGTTTGTTCAATACTGTGATTGCCACCTCAGCAGTGCACATGACACTAAACTGGAGGAGTGTAGATACCGGAGGGTAGGGTAGGAACGAGGGACTCGACAAATAAGAGGGTCCAAAGAATGAGGAGCCAACAAGACAAGTTGCAGAGTCGCACTTAGACAAAAATCACTGCTATGGAGCAGGACCGAGTGGCCAGCCGCAATGCGCAGAAAAGACCAGGGGTTACAATGATGAAGGGGGGGCTGGATAAGGCAGCGTGTGCCCTGGCGAATAGGCTAATGGCATTGGCAGTTGGGCACAGTACAAAAGGGGAAAAATGGCAGAGGTAAGAGGGAACAAAATGATAGGGGCGGAGCCATGAGACAGGAGAGGCGAGGAAACTGGGATTGTTAGTCGAGAAGAGAAAGTGAGGGGGGAGGAACGCTGCTCTCAACTACGAAAGGGGGTCCAAAGAAGAAGGAGCTAGACGTTCCAGTATACCAAGAAGAACAGGATAATGACTCAGTCAGGGAAGATAGGTTGGATAAGGAAAACTTTTCCGGAGGGCTGAGCACTGAAGGGTCTAAGAGGGGGATCGCGCCTAGAGTTTCTAGGCAGGCTGACAAAGCCCCGCGAATGATAGTTGGGATAGTCGCTGAAGGGGGTTGGACAAATGCCCCTGAGGCCCTTCAACCCTAGATCTATGAGCAAGTGGAGACTGGCTTGTCCTATTGAATTCATCTGTACCCAGACATTCTCCAGTTTGGCCCAATCATGTGAATTAATCTTCCCTCCAAAGTACTTGCAGAAACAAATAGTAAGTTAATAAACAGAAGACTTGAGATCCTAAGTAAAGGAACAAGTTTCAGTAGCTGCGCACCGGCCAGAGGAAATCAGGAGAAGGAACGTCAAATATTGGGGAGGAATTTGTGTGGCGTTATTTGGTGTCACTCTGGGGCAGAGACCAGACGGGCAAACCGGTCTCTCCAATCTCCCTATACAGGTCTTAATAAAAAGTGAGTACAGATAGATAAAGGCGAGTAGCTAGTGGTTTCTTATTTGCAATGTGCATTGGCGGAAGGAGTGAAGGTATTGTCGACGGATTCAAATGTGAGTTGCTGAAAGGCTTTAATTGTACTGTATCCGTAGCGGGAGGGAAACCGTGTCTATAGTGAAAAACCCGTACAACACTTAAATCAAAGATAATTTCTCTCGTAAAAGTCCGTGTAGAACCTGAATGTTTTATTCGGTGTGAGCCAGGGACAGGGTCGGGTCACCAGGATGGGGGAGAAAGAGGCAGGGGGAGAGAGAGGCTAATTCTCGGTTAGAATGATGTCTCTCCAGGAAAGATCGGAGGGGGAAGAGAAGGAGGGGGAAGGTGCATGCCTCTTGTGTTTGAATCACGATCTTCCGGGTAACCAGGGAGGAGCGGGCGAGGCAACAGGCGGGGAAAGGATTTTCCCTTGGAAGAGCCAGAGGCTGGTCTGGGTCCCGGGCAAGGTGGGGGCGACAAGTACAGGCATGAATCTGGGGGGCAGTGGAGGTCAAGCGGTAATCAAGCTTAGAGAAGTCCATGCTGACCCCATCGCTGGACGCAGGTCAGAGTGGGAATTATAAGAAAGCAACGCTAACTGGTATCGCAAACAGTGACTCTCTACATATAAATATGAATGGAGATATGAAAAGAATGGACCAGAACGATCACAGACCCAAAGCCGCACTGACCTGACCCACTGATTACCGGACAGGTTCCAAACCAGTTCTGCCCCATTAGAGTCAGTCATCCACGGGAGTAGTATCGTCTTTGTCAGGCTGAGCACAAACACAGCAGAACTGATCGACATTTCAGGCTAAAACAGCCCTGGGGGAGGGGAGAGATGTCACAAGAAAATGTATTTCAACGTTTGTTAATGTACGAAACTCAAGACAAAATGGTCAACTTCGTTTGTGAAAATTTGCAATGGATTTTTGTTTTTTTTCCCTTTTCTTTCCCTGCCCTCCCATTCCACAAAGGAAGACAAGGCTGGTTAGTCAATTTTGTGGGGAAAATGGAAAAAATAAAATATTGGAACATCGTAGAGAACCACAATACACAACACAATGCGGACCTAGTGCTGTAGCAACTTCAGTCAAAAAGCAAGGAACAGCAAAAAAACGAATGCACATGTTTGAACGGCTGAAAAAAGGCCCCAACCCCCCATGTGAAGCCTCAAACTAGAAAAAGTCTCAATGACAATTTCATGAACGTTTTTCCATTCACCAGCTCTACTCATACAGAAGGCCTAATCCTGACGCCTACAGGCAGACAAAAGCGCTGTCATCTACGACCTCTCAATGGCCAAACCATTCAGGAAAAAGCAACTTAAAAAGATTTTTATTATTACCAAACAGGGAAGAGAAAGAAGGGCTGAACAAGAAGGGATGTGCTAAATGTAAAAAACAGGAGAGAGGCACAAGATAGGCCGAAAAATGGTTGACCGTGGAACCTCAGTCAGGCTTAACTACCAAAAAGCAACGGGTGCGATTCACTGCGAACAATCCACTTTCTAAAAGTGTAGTAAGGACAAAATTGCAGCAGCTACAACATAGGTCTGCAACATGCAAACGGATAATTACATGCACGACTGGTAGGTAAGGCCAAACATATTGCCTCCACAAATGGATGCGAACTTGTAAATAGCAACTATTTGGAGCAGGAAAAGGGGTCCGAACCTGCTGGAAAGGCAAACAATTATCCAGGTTCCATCACTCAGGAGCGGAACACGTAGGCCCAAAGAACGAACAACAGACTTGGAGCAAGCGCTCAGAAATGCAAAGGTTTTAAAAGGAGGCAACAATTCAATGACAAAACCTTCACGTCAAGACAGGCGGGAAATAGGACCTTGCTACCGGAAATCGTAGGACACGCAGAACGCACTGATTCAATCCTAGTACAGACAGGAATGTGCTCATGTAGCTTAATCTGCTTGGATTGGATAAACTGGCCGGGCAATGCAGTTGTTGGCACCCGCTGCATACATTGAGTTGCCATGCACTTCCCACTGTATCCTCCACAAGCTCTGCAGTCTTATAAATATTATGGAGCGTGAGGAACTACCTAGAAATTTCTGAGACACGCAAGATGGAGAACCATGACACTTGGACCAGACAAACGTCCAAAGTCGAGAGGTTTGGAAAGGATGATTCGACTAGGCTTATGGAAAAGCAAAAAAAAAACCCAGTGGGCTGAAGAATACGCAGCCATGCTTACCAGAAAAAATAGAGATACCTTGGAGGAAAAACTATAATGTCTGCTAGTGAAAGCGAAACACCTCTGAACGTACAGTTGCTCTGAAAGGACTAAATAGGGATCTCCGTACTCAGCCGTCCTGCGAGAGTGTCAATCACATCTGTCATGATACGAGATCCCTATACAATGGGATGTGTGCAGCAGAGGTCGAAGCAAGATAGCTGAGCAGGTTACGGAGACAGAGTCCAAGCCAGGGCTGAGTAACTGAGAGCGGGGGTACAAAGCAGGCAGGTTACAGAAACAGGGAGGTGCCAGTTACAGACGCATTGAAAGCAAAGGCAGGACACCAAGGTCAAAAGCACAGCAGATGACTGCAAGCGGGGGCGCAGAGATGGCGACAGTCGACAGGTGTTCAAAGCTCCCTTCAGCTTCCTGGTTTAAGTAGGGTACCGTCCAATCAGCAGGCGATAGGAGCTGCACCAGGTCTTCGGTGGTTCGTCGCGAGCAGAGACGCAAGCACCTCCATGGAGTCCAGCCTAAGATCCAGGTGAGCAGAGACATCACACCACTAACCTCCAGGTTCCAGTCTGCAAGGTGCCTAACATCTCGACTACAGGAATCCCGCAGAGAGGGAAGAACTAGAGGACATGAGTAACTGAACCCGCACCCCGTCGCAGGTGGGCTGCCCTACAGCAGCAAATCAATAAGCCTACAGAGCACTTCCAGACTGCAGAATGGGAGCTAGAACGCCTCCAATCCGAGTCCCAGTATCCGAAGAGTTAAGTCCGATGGGTCTTGGAGAGGCACATGCCCTTAAGATAAACAGAAGCTATAGGGCAGAGCCTGCGCTAAAGACGGTCGGCGCAAATTCCTCTGGAATGAGCATTTTGGTGATCTGTACCACAGCAGGAACGAAAGCAATGTCGAGCACTCTCCTGACTACAGCGCAGGGCAATAGGGGAACATGCCGTGAGGATGTGTGAGTTCACCACAGCTGGCAAACGACTTATGTAGTCTCCGGCTACTGTATGCTCTGCTACTCATCCAGCCGTTCCAAGCCAGCAATAGAGAGCAGAAGCCCTTACATCAAAGCTATTCAGCATAGCAAAAAATAAGAACAAAGAGAGTAAAGAAGTAAACTCAGCTACGTGAGTAAATCCGCAGTCATTACACTGATAAACAGAGTAAGTCTGTTGGCTCAGAAGAGCCATCATGTAACACTATAACAACGCAGCATAACCATGGGCAGCTGTACACACTGGAAGTAAAAAACATAACAGCGGTCGCAGCTCGTCACCAAAGACCCATCCCTCAGATCTTCCTTACAGGCCGTGATGGCCTACCAAAGCACTTTCAGTGGCGCAGCTGATCTATGACACCGCTATACACTAATGTCTGGCTAGTACAGCGCAAAGCCTCACTTCTTGCGGATCACCGACCCTCTCCCTGAGAACATAGAGTGTAACGCATAGGCGCAACTGCTTATTAGGTGTGCAGGCACTAGCACAGTGGGCCAGGATGTCTGCCTGGGGCCTCGGTGTAGCGCAATACAGATACTACGAAAAATTAAGCCTTATCATCAACCTGTTTATGGAAGACAATATGACACAAGCGCTGAACTCCATGCATGCAACGAGAGTACTCACCTACTAACAAGTATAGCTTCTCTGAGTCTCGGGGCTGGAAGCGTGGGTGTTTTACGCTGGTCAATGTAAATCGTATTCCATATAGGGCCACCAGTGCTACAAGTCCTCTCAGCGTCCCGGTGGACGAATTAGCCTGAATGAAGGAGGTTTGCCGCCCACCCCTTGCGATCGAGGGAGTGGAAGGAGCTGGAGGATGCTTGCGCGAGGTCAGCTCGCTGCTACCAGCCTCTCCACACTAACCACCAGCTTGCCAGCAATGGCACATATTCTAGGGAGCCAGGCTGGGGGGACTCCGCTCTCCCCTCAGAGGATGCACGCACCTAGATAGTGCAGTCTCTGGCTATACCGCCCTCAGGGGAACCCCCCCCCCTACATGTGTGAGACCCTGACATGAGGTGCCTCCCCACTTTGGCAACCACGTCAGAATGCACCATGGCACCCCATAGGGGCACACAGGACATGCACGAGCTGATACTCCCCGTGCCCAAAAGCATAGGCCAGCCTGCTAGCTCACGGCTTCACCGCACAGTAAGGGTCCCTTGAAGCTCACAGCCATAAACCACGAACTCTCCTTAAGCCAGGAAGTGGTGTGAATCCAGGACCCTGGGTGGAAGTCGGTTATAGGGGTGGGCGGGTCCCCCAACTCCATCCTCTCGACAAGAGGCGTTGATCGTGTGGGACGATTCACTGGGCTAGAATCTGCCCCCATCCGCACAGATCCCACAGGTAGGAGCTTGTCCCTACTTTTTCAGATATATCTGCTGGCTTTCTGTTAGAGAGAAGGGTGTATTTTGTGATGGTCATACAGCGATCTGGCACCCCGAGATCTTTCCGTATCATCTATGGCTCTACCTCATACCGAAGGGCTACTTATTCTCGATTCGTGGATTCATTGACTCCTTGACCTTTTCTTGCTGCCTGGGGCTTGGGCCCAGCGCTCCCTCTTGCAGCTCTTAGCCCACACCTGCAGGGGACCCCATGCACTGCCAGCGGGCAGCTCCTGTTGCCAGGGCAACAGGACTCCCCAGAGCTTCCAGTTCCGCTAGGCAGTGCTGACAGACCCTGTAGCTCCATCGCCTGGGCGGGCCTTGGCAACCGCCCCGCTGGAGGGGGCCCTGCATCCCACCTCGCAGTATGGGGCCGGACGCCCCAGCGCGGAGTTGCTGACCCACTATCCTTTTGTCCGGATATTGATGTGAATGTCAGGGACAGGTCTTGGCTGCTGGCTTTCTTTTTCCTTGTGCCTATCGATTGTTTTTATATTCCTGCAACGTAGCTTATCATACTACGTCTTTATAGCTATGATGATGTGAGGCTCATTGAGCCTAACATGATAGTCCCCACCTGTGCTCTGAACAGCTTCAAGTTGCCCTGTGAGCTCTGCTATTTGGGGTGGATCTGGCGAGAACCGTACTGTTTTTCCCACCAGCAGCCATGGTTAGTCTGACTCCCCCGCCTGTCCTGTGAACCCAACTTCGCAGATACCAAGTCCACCCTTTCTGTAGCCTCACCCTCCCCCCCAGTTGGTTCCCTCCTCTGTTTCCACTCTCTTGCCCCCACTTCCCAGGTGCTCGTCCCATTTTTCCCAGAAGTGCCAAGCCTTTGACTCATCTGAGTGAGACGGATAACTCGAGAGTCTTTTCTAGTCCAGTCCCGCACTCGGCGGCTAACTTTCTCGCATCCCTATGTGTTGTCTCTCTTCCCTTATCTCCCATGCCAGAGATCCCCAACTTCCCTTTAATTTTTGCCGTGCTTCATTATTCCTGCTAGTAGTAGTTCTATGTCAACCCTAGCTTCCCTCTGCATTTAGGCATGTCTTCCTTCCTAGGGGTTAGGTACCATTACTCCTTCCTCTGGCACCTTTTTGTTCTTGAATTTTCTGTTCTCCTCCTCGCCTTTTGTCTGCATAACAACAAAAAAATTCCTCTTCCCTCACAGTCCTGTTTCAGCCTTATCTGCTTTTGTGTCTTTTGATTTTCTCGTTTGCAATCTTTTCTAACTTGGTGCCGACTGGCACTCCCACTGAACTATCGCCCAGGTACAACAGAGTTACTTCTCTTGTCTTCTCAACATCCTAGTTATTTCTAGAACGCATTTGCTTTCTTTGCAATATTGTTACCCTGTTCATTCTTTGTTTGATTCACTATGACTCACTCCCCTTTCCGCGTACTCCTTCTAGCCGTCATTCCCTTTGTCATGTCTGTGTAACTGATTTTTCTTCCGTATGTGTGATTGAACGACCAGAACTGGTTGGTACCTTACGACTGCGTCTGTCAGGACACTATCAATGTTCGAGCGCAGGCCGGGTGGTGAGAGTGGCTTATTTGATGGACTTTAATGCTCGAACTCCAGTATGAATGCGAGTCGTGAAGTTTGGATTAGTTTCGAAGTGGGCACAATTCTATTGGAATCTGCTATACCACCACGGGGATAGGTGCTGTGTTTCTCAGAACTACGAAGTCTTAGATACAGCCTGTCTCATGGGGGATTCCTACCCTATCTGCGGGAGAGCAATCGCAGTGACAGACTCAGAGTGTTTTGAAGTGAGGGACAATTGCTGGGCAATATGGATGAACCATGGGCAGGTCTTCTAGGCCGGCTGCTTGCAACGGAGCTTGTAGGGAACGCAAAGTGGATGGAACGAGCCTTAACATGAGATGCGAGTTCAGTCGTTTACCAGGAAGAGCGAGAGCAGGCGATATGGACCCTGGACTGTCGAAAAGTGACTTTCTCTGAGGAATATGGGCAGTCCCTGGTTAGTACGAGGGGAAGGCAGGAGAGGCTGGTTGTATGTTAAGATCTTCTTGCTGCAAGGCAACCTCCCAAGGGTAGCAGATCGTATATGGCCGCACCAGCTGGGTTAGCAGTGATCCTTGTGATCTTAACGTAAACTCTTTACAGATGTGCGCTCGACCATGCAGATCGGAGTCACATAGCGTTCAGGCATGCGGAGTGCATCGGCAGCATCCCATTTAATTGCAGCTGCAAGGCTGTTAGAGTAACAAGAAGGTTTCCCGAGGTATGGTGCAACAGAAGAGTCAGAAGTTGTAGGCCCCTTCGTGAAGGAGGGAGGACGCCCGGACAGAGGCTGTGACGCCATTTTCAAGCTTTTTTTGGCCTCTTGTCTTCACAACAGGTCAGCTTCCCGACTCTGCTGGGCAGCACGTGGGAGGCTGTGACAGCCCTTGTGGGAAAGATGTCGTGGCCTATTTCGACGTGGGCCAGTCCTTGGCCGGAGCACTGCATTGAGCGCGTAGCAAAAAGTTGGCAGATGTGATTGCAGAGCCATGGCCATCTATTTGAATACTCAATGGCGCAACGGGAGGGTTCCGAATGACTGGGAAAAAGTGCAAATGTAGTGCCATGCTTTACAGAGAAGAAGGGTCTTCCAGGAACTAAGGCACCAGTCGCGCTTTCACATACCAGTTCGTGGCAAAAATCATGCTACAGCTCACCGCCAAAAGTCTGAGCAAGTCTCTCAGAAGATTCAATTCTGAAGCACGTTGAGAGAAGGGGGAGAAGTGATCAGATGTCATACATGGTTCACAAAGGCAAGTCGACCTGACATACTGATTGCTCTTCATATGAGTAACCGCTCTGGGCTATGGGAGTAAAGTGCGGAATGTTAGTCTTGACTTCAACAGTTTTGCATATGGTCTCCACAGTATTCTTCCGCAGTTAAGAGTCTAATGGCTGGGATGATGATATAAGGGATGAAAAAGTGGCTAGTAATTGATCAACAGGTAGTTAATCAATGGCTCGTCTAGTTGGCAGCTGTTTACAGCGAGTGCCCGAGGTTGGTCTTGGGCTGTGTTTTGTTCAATACCACTTGTGGAATTGGGCCACCTCAGCATTGCAATACTAAACTGGGAGAGTGTAATACGTGGAGGTAGGGATAGATCCGAGGGGACCTAGACAATGTAGAATTGGCGCAAAAGAACCTGATGAGCTTCACAAGACAGTGCCGAGGTCCCCTGCACTTAAGGACAGAAAAATCACTGCTAGGCCTCGAGACGAGCTGTGCAGCAGCATCGCAAAAGGACCTGGGGCGTTAACAATGGATGAGAGCGAATTGAGTCAGCATGTGGCCCTTGTTTGCCGAGATCAGGCTTAATGGCCATTCTTGGCCATTCTTTTTGGCCACATCAAGGGCTGTGGAAAATTGAAGAGTGTACAAGGGCAACAACCAAATGATTGGGGACTGGAGGCCAATCGATGTATCGGATGAGCTGAGGAAAACTGTGTTGTCTGCAGAAGAAGAGAGTAGGGGGGGGGTTTTGACTGCGCTTCACTACCTGAAAGGGAGGTTCAAGAGCAATGGAGCTACGACTGTTCTTCAATAGTACAATGACAGACCAGGCAGTCAATGATCTCAAGTTGCAGAGTGGAGAGGATTAGGTTGGTTATTAGGAAACCTTTTTAACTAGGAGGGTCTGAGCATTGGAAGGCGGTGTTACCTAAGGAGTTGGTGATCTCCTTCCTTAGAGGTTTCTAAGGTCAGGCTTGACAAGCCCTGCTGGTGAATGATTTAGTTGTGTTAGGTCCTGCTTTGAGCAGGGTTGGACTACAAGTGACTCTGAGTCCGCTCCACCCTGATGATTCTATGATTCTCTAATGGAGTACTTTGCCATTTGTCCTTATGAATTCTCGCACCGTTACACTCGACCATTTCTAGGTTGTGTCCATCATTTGATTTTAATTTCCTCCATACTGTGTCATCAAAATGGTAGGTATAGACGCATACTTTCTCTCTTTTAAGAAGCGTTACATTCGTAGCGCTTCACCTGACCGGACATAGAGACAGTCCTTTCATCTTGAAGGAGAAGTTTTTGTGTTCTGTTGTTTTTGGATTGTCACCTGGGGGCTCAAGGACCGACGTGCAACCGGGTTCTCTCCATTCTCCCTGTCTCGGTCTCTATACGTTTACCTTAGGAGTCTAGAGAGATAGCGTTTGAGCTTTGAGTTAGGCTTATGTTTGTTTTCTTTATTTGCAAATGTGCATTTGGCTGGAAGGAGTTTAATTGTGTATTTGGCTGAAAGGAGTTCAAATTTGTATTTTTGCTGAAAGGATTTTAATTTGTACTTGTATACTTAGGCTGGGAGGGTATTCCCAGTGTCTATAGTTGAAAAACCCTGTACCTAATCCATCTTAAATTTACAAAGATAATTTTTTTCTCTCTTTAATTAAAAGTTCTTCTTGTTTAAGAACCTGATTGTTTTTTATTCTGGTGTGAGACCCCAGGGGACAGGGTCTGGATTCACCAGGGAATTGGTGGGGAGAAAGGAGGCAGGGGGGAGAGAGAGGCTAATTTCTCTCTGTGTTAGAATTATTGTCTCTCTCAGGAAGAGTCTGGGAGGGGGAGAGAGAAGGAGGGGGAAGGTGCATTTTCCTCTGTTTTGTTTGAATCACCGTGATCTTCCAGGGTAACCCAGGGAGGGGAAGCCTGGGAGAGGCAACAGTGCGGGAAAGGATTTTCTTTCCTTGTGTTAAGATCCAGAGGGTCTGGGTCTTGGGGTTCCCCGGGCAAGGTTTTGGGGGGACCAGAGTGTACCAGGCACTGGAATTCCTGGTTGGTGGCAGTGCTACAGGGTCTAAGCTGGTAATCAAGCTTAGAGGAATTCATGCTGGTACCCCATCTCTTGGACGCTAAGGTTCAGAGTGGGGAATTATACCATGACAACTTGCAAGAGCTCTCAACTTGGTATCTGCAAACTTTATAAGTGTACTCTCTATGCCATTATCTAAATCATTGATGGAGATATTGAAAAGAACTGGACCCAGAACTGATCCCTACAGGACCCCACCTATATGCCCTTCCAGCTTGACTCTGACCCACTGATAACTACTCTCTGGGAACAGTTTTCCAACCAGTTATGCACCCACCTTATAGTAATTCCATCTAAGTTGTATTTAGTATTCGTCCTTTTGCTCAGGCTGAGCACAAACACATCAGAACTGATCTAAAATTTTCAGCTTAAAAACTATCCTGCTTGGGGGGGAGGGGGGGAGAGATGTCACAAGAAAATGTCATTTTTCAACTTTTGTTAATGTGACTGAAAACTTCAAGACAAAAATGTTTTCAACATTCCAGTTTGTGTTTTGAAAATTTGAAAATTGGATTTTTTTGTTTTTTCCCTTTTCTTTTCCCTTGCCCCTCCCATTTCCCACCAAAGGAAGAACAAGGGCTGGGTTTAGTTTCTAATTTTTGTGGGGGAAAATGAAAAAATATAAAAATAATTTTGGAAGCATCTGTATGAGAACCACATACACACACAATGCTGGACCTTATGCTTGTTATCAAACTTCAGTGCAAAAAAGCAAAGGAGAAAAGGCAAAGAAAAACTGGAAAGTTTCCACATTTTTTGGAACTGCTGAAAAAAAGGATTTCTCCCCAACCCCCCATTTTGAAGCCTTCAAAATAGAAAAAAATTCTCAATTGCAAAATTTTTCATGAACTTTTTTCCATTTTTCAACCAGCTCTACTTCATACAGAGGCCCTAAATCCTTGAACTGGCCTACCACTGCATGACATAAAGCTCTGTGTCTACTACCTTCTCAATAGGCCTAAACACATTCCCAGTATAAAAGCCAATCTTAAAAATGATTTTTTATTATTTACCATTACAGGGAAAGAGCAAAGAAAGGGCTGCAACATAGAAGGGATAAGTTCTTCTGTAAATGTAAAAAAACAGTACTGGAGAGGGCACAAGATATGGCTCAGAAAAGGATGGTTGACCGTGGAATCCCCTCAGTCAGCCTTAACTACCAAAAAGCAAAGGGCTGCTGAATTTCATCTGCTAAACAATCCCACTTTCTATCAAAGGTGGTAAGTAAGGACCAAATTTCCAGCAGGCTGACAAAAATAGGTCTGCCAACATGCATAAACTGGATAATTACATGCACGACTGGGTACTTATGAGGCGCAAACACTGATTTCACTCCCACAAATGGATGCACTTGTAAATATTGCAAGCTTATTTTTGGAGGCCAATGAAAATGTGGTCCTAATCCTTTGCTTTTGGAAAGGCTAACTAATTTGTATGCTGTTCCATTCACTAGGATGCTGTGAATACACGTATGACCAAAAGAACTCTGAAACAACAGACCTTGTTATCAAGCGCTAAAGGAAATTGCAAAGGTTGTTAAAACGATTTGGCAAAAATTCAAATGACCAACCTTCACTTCAAGACAGGCGGGAACTAGGACCTTGTCTACACTGGGAAATCAGTAGCTAGCCACTCATATAACTGCACTGATGCAAATCCCTAGTACAGACAGGCAAATTTTGTCTCAGTGTAGCTTATTCTTGCTTGGATTTTGGATAAACTGTGCCAGTGCAATTTGCAGTTTTTGGCACCCTGCCTGCATACACTTGAGTTTTGCCTCAGTGCACTATCCCACTTTTTATCATTCCACAAGCTCTGCTAATGTGCTTATTTAATTTATTTATTGCAGCTGGTTAGAGGGAACTTTAACTAGAAATCTTTCTTGGTTATAAACTCAAGATGGATTTGAACCATGACACTTGGATCCAGAACCAGATCCGTCCAAAGTCTGAGAGTGTTTGGATCAGGATTTTGATTCTGACCTATCTCTTATTTGAAAAAGCAAAAAAACAAAACCCATTGTTGCTGAAGAATTTACTGCAGCCCATTGGCCTTTACCATAATAAATACGATTAATAATCCTTGTGAGGAAAAAATATATTAATGTTCTTTGCTAGTGAAAGCTAAAATCACCCTCTTTAAAGTACAGTTCTGCTCTGAAATGTGACTAAATATGGCATCTCCTTACTCAGCAGATCTGCTGTCTGAGAGTGTTCAGTCACATCTGTCTATTTTGATACTGCATATCCTCCTATTACAATGGGATGTGGGTGGCCAGCCCTAGAGGTCGAAGCAAGAGTCAGGCTGAGTCAGGTTACTGGGAGAACAGAGTCCAAGCCAGGCTCTGAGTGAACTGAGAGTCGGGGGTCAGAAGACAAGCAGGGTCAGGTTACTAGAATATCAGGGTCAGGTGCCAGGTTACAGACAGCAATTGAATAGCAAAGGCTAGGACAAACCAAGGTCAAAAGCCACAGTCTAGGATCTACTGCAAGCTGGTGTGGAGCAGAGATGGGCAGACAGTCTACATTGTTGTTCCGAAAGCTCCCCTTCATGGCTTCCTGGTTTAAGTACTGGTACCGTCCAATCAGCAGGCTATGAGGAGCTGCCACTCAGGTCCTTCTGGGTGGTTCTTCCTGCTGAGCATAGACTCAGAGCACCCTCCCATGGGAGTCCAGCCTAAGATTCCAAGGTGATGCAGAGACATCAGCAGCCCACAACCTCCAGGTTCCAGCTCTGCAGGTTCTAACATCTCGGTTACTACAGTGAATCCCTGTCATAGAGGGGAAGACTAGAGGATCACTGAGCTAATCTTGAACCCTACCCCTTTCTCAGTGTGTTCTGCCCCCTACACAGCAAATCCTAATATGCTCTACCATGAGGCACTTCCAGAGCTGCAGAAGTGGGAGCTAGAACTGTCCTTCCATGATTCTCGATGTTCTCCAGTATCCGTAAGATTTTCAAGTTCCTTATTTGTGTCTTGGATAGTGTTTTCCACAATGCTGGCCCTTTAAGATAATTAACAGTAATCTAGTATTGCAGAGCACTGCTGCTAAAATACTGGGTCGGCCTGCAAATTCCTCTTGAAATTGAGCATTTTTGGTGATCTGTAACACACAGGCAGTGGAACGAAAGGCAGTGGTCTAGCACTCTCCTGTCACTATCAGCTCAGTGCCAATATGGTGAACATGCCCGTTTTAGGATGTTTGAGGCTTGTCACCCACAGCTGCAAACTACTTATTTTAGTCTCCCTGCTACATCGTTTTATGCTCCTGCTTATACTTTCATCTTCAGTCCCTTTCCACAGTACAGCAATAAGAGATCAGGGAAGCTCCTTACATCAAAGCTATTCCCAGTCATAGCAAAAAATAATAACAAAGAGAGGAAAGATAGTAAAACTCAGGCTAGTGAGTTAAATTCTGCAGTCATTACACTGATGTAAATCAGAGTAAGTCTGTTGGCTCCAGAAGAGCCACTCCAGTTTTACACTAGTGTAACAGACTGCAGCATTTAACCCATTGTGTTCAGCCTGTAGCACACTGTGAAGTTAAAAAACATTAATCCGTATGCATGGTCGCAGCTCCCTGTGAAAATCCATAAAGCCACTCAATTATTCTCCTTCAGATCTCTCCTTACCTAGGCCGTGATGCCTACAAAGCACTTGTCAGTGGCTGGGCAGCTGTATGCTATGACCACTGCTTATTACACTAATTGTCTTGCTATTACACTGCAAGCCTCACTTCTGCTGTATTCACCTACCCTCTCCCCCTGTATACATAGATTGTAAACTCTATAGGGGCGGCAACTGTCTTATTATGTGTGTTCAGTGCATAGCACAGTGGAGCCATGATCTCTGCCTGGGGCCTCTGGGCTGTATCGCAATACAGATACTACTAAAAATTACAGCCTTTATCATTCCAACTCTGTTTGTTATTGAATAGCATATATTGACACAAGCTCTGGAAATCCATGCATGCAACTAGAGTATCTCACTCTAGCTAACAAGTATTTTCTTTCTCTGATTCTCTGTGGGTTGGTAAGCGTGGGTTGTTTTATGCCTGGTCAATGTATAAATCTTATTCCCATATAGGGGCCACAGAGATGTTCTTACAATTTCCTTCTCATTCTTCCCCTGGTGGAGCAGAATTTAGCCTGGAAGTGGAAGGAGGTTTGCCCTCCCCACCCCCCCTTGCAGATCTTGAGGGGAGTGGGAAGGAGCTGGAGGGATGTGCCCTTTTGCCCAGAGGTCCTATGCCTCTGCAGTGCTACCAGGCCTCTTCACACATACACCAACAGCTTTCCCAGCAGCATGGCAGCATTATTTCTAGGGAGCCATGCTTCGGGGGACTCCAGCTGCTCCCCCTCAGGAAGGATTCACAGCACTCTAGATAGTGCAGTCTCTGTCCCTATTAACTTGCCTCAGGTTGACCCCCTCAGATTTTGTGGGAGACCAGTGACATGAAGGGTGGCCTCCCCCCACTTTGGCCCAACCACTTCAGAACTGCACCATGGGCACCCCAGTAGGGGCTTTCACACAGGAGCATGCATCAGAGCTGATACTCCCCTCTTTGCCCCAAAACACAGGCCAGGCCTGCTAGGCTCCACGGCCTTCTACTCGCACAAGTAGAGGGTCCCTTGAAGCTCAAAGCCCATAAACACACGAATCTCCTCCTGTATCAGGAGCATGAATGTTTGTGTGCAAATGATATTAGATTAACTAAACAAAACCACCAATAGTATTCTACCTTTGGATGCACACCAGTCCCAATGGGTCAAATTCTGATTTACGCTGCATACAGCTATTAACTGACTCTTTCTGGAGACCTAACTTCCATGGGAATTTGGGAGGTGGAATTCCAGGGTCTGAAATGGGGCCTACAGAATTTGACCCAAGGTAGATAATATGCATTGATCTCTGAGCCCAGTAATATATTAATATATAAGGTAGAACAATCTCAGTTTCTCTTCTCTCGTATGTTGTTAACATTTCTTAAAAGTGTTCCTTTGGTTTTCATTTTTTTTAAACACAGAAACGTTAAGTCTGTTGGGCAAATAACATTTCTATAAGTCCAAGTGGGTGAGGTAATATCTTTTATTGCACAAACTTCTGTTGGTGAGAGAGACAAGCTTTTGAGCTTACCTCTAATATCCTGGGACCAACACGGCTACAAGAACACTGCAGACATTTCTAGAAGTCCACTTTCAAGGTGTTTTTAAAATGGGGACTGTAGCAGCGCTGAAGGGCCATTACATGTTTTGTGATAAATGTACTTAAAGACTACAGCAGCAAAGCTCAGCACCTGGATCTACAGATGTAGGCTAGTTGTGGGGCTTGTGCTAAAAACAGCTGTGCAGATGCTTGGGCTTGGGCCTGGGCTGGAGCTTGGGCTCTGAAGCCAGCAGAAAGGGGTGGGTTTCAGAGCCCGAGCTCCAGCCTGAGCCACAAAGTCTACACTGCTGTTTTTAGTGCCATAGCGTGAGCCCAACCCCAGAGACTTCAGCTCTGAGACTTGCTGCTGTGGGTTTTAAAATGCAGTGTAGATATACCCTCAGAGGCCCTGTTCCTCTGCACTGCAGCCTAACTTTCTAGGAGCATGGATCTCTCAGAACCTCTTCACGAACTATCCTCCAGGGACTGTCCTGTGCTCTTTGTCCTGGGCTGAGTGGAGAGCAGAGTAGGCTGGAGTAGGCTGCTGCTTGCCTTAGGCTCAGAGTAGGATCTGGCTGCTTCCGGCCATCACCTGGGGGTGTCCTGACTGCCAGGCCCTACCTGAGTGTTTAGCTGTGGTTGCTCCCTGTTCTTTCCTCCCTTGCTATGGGGGCTCTGGCTGCTGCACCCTGGTTATTACTTACAGACCCAAATTGGCAGGGAGAGATGACTAGTGTACTGCCCCGTACCACTTCAACCGAAGGTCCAAGACTATGGCCATGGATGCACTGGGAAGACTGTACTTTAGGCTACATCTCTGTTGTGAGACATAACCTCTCTCAGCTCTGAGGCAGAGCAGAAGGCTGATAAAAGCAGGAAGGAGGCTCTTGGCTGCAGCGGGAGCCTGGGCAGGGAAGAAACCACTGTAATGGGTGTGAGTTTCCTTTGCAGCTTCAGTTTATGTCCCAAATTTTGGCCTTTGATTTGAAAACAAAGGAAGTTATCATCAATTAAGGCTCCAGGCAGTTCTGATAGACGGGTGGTGAAAGCAAAGGGAGTGAAACAATTGGAGACAAACCTAGATTTGTTCTTGAAGGAGGGGATTGAGTGGAGAAAAAAAATATGGTGGAATGAATATCAGGCACTGGAGAGCAAGTAACTCAGGCCAGATGGGCCTTCCCTGATGCTTCTTGTGTTGCCAATTTCATCTACTTGAAGGCAGCATACTGTAGGTGGATCCACGCTTTCTAAACACTACAACGTATGTTGGATGATCTCCAAGAAATATGAATTTAAACCCATCCAGAATATTCCAGATCTGTGCAAAACGAAATACATTCTCTGGACAAATGAGATAATAAAAATGTTCAAAAAGATATTAAGAAAATATCTTTTGTTAGTATGCACACTTTGGGATGGCAATGTTGCATAGTGGTTCGTGCACTGGACTGGGACTGAGGAGATCTAGGTTCTATTCCTATCTTGGCCCCTACCCTGCTGTGTGTCTTTGAGCAACGTCACTTCACTGGCCTGTGTTGCAGTTTCCTCATCTGTAAAATGGGGATAATTATGTTTACCTTTGTAATGTGCTTGAAGAGCTACTGTGATATAACAACTGGGTATTATTATGGAAATATGGTCTATAACATTAAACTAAAGTTGGAAGCCTAAATAATTCAATAAAGGCATTTGTTTGTTGAATCTTTTGTTTTTGGTCAACTGCAAGGAACTTAGATTTTTGTTTTGCTAACTACAGGGGACACACACACATACACTCACATCCCATCTCATTAGGTGCATCAATCCAAAAATCTCACAGCCATACTGACAGAATTGATTTGCTATTGAGGAAACAGGTATGCATGATGGGGGAGATGTGACTGAAGATTACTGGGCATGATGGTGGCTTGAGAAGGGTAAACTAACAGGGAAAGAAAAACAGAAATGGAAATGGGTGGAACAGGTCTTTGCTATATTGAGATCTGAAAAAAAGGTCTGTGATATGTCACCCTCCCCTGCTTCCTCATAAACCTCTTACTTTTCCACTTGGGACTTGTCTACACGCAAACTGATATGTATGAAAATGGGAACAGAAATAACTGAATCAATTGTGATTCCCCTCTCTAGTTGTTTCAGTGCAAATCTGTGTGTGGACACTCTTATTTTTCAATAAGAGCACTCTATTTCAATATGCATTAAGTCATGGTTCCAGTTTCCATGTAGACAAACTCGTAGCTTGCCCCATAACAAAGCCAAGCTGAACGGCTCTAAGCCAGGTCTAAATGGATTTAAGAGTATCCCCACATATAGCTGGTCTGTGCAACATTATGTGGATGAAGCCTTAAAGCACAGTAGGGTGCTTCCCAGCCCAGGTCCCTCCAAGAGATTCCTCTTCAGCTGCTTTTCCTACTTCCCATCTTTCTCACTTAAAAGTACCTGCTTCTTCTGATCGCCAGACACAGGGAGCTAGCCCTTGTTAAGTTCTAATGCTGGAGATAATTAAAATGTGCATAAGAGGCTAGTGATGAGGAAAGACAGCTAATGAACATTCTTTTAATATTTAAATAATTTTTCAATTGCATAGGCTACAACATGAAAGCACAGCTGTATCAACAGTCTGTAAAGGCAACAAGGTGTTTATAGCCACGTTGGTTCTTAACAGAGATGTAAAGGGCTTGTTTGAAGCCGGCATCGCTCTAAGATTAAAGTGTGACTGTTTCTCTGCAGGGGTTATTACCAATATGAACTTCCCAAAATCACTTTAGGCACCTGTGAAACTCAAAACTGCAGGAGGCTCCTGAGGTGATACAGAAAGGCTAGTACAAAGGGACACAGAACATCAGAGACCGTGGCCGAGTGCTACCTCAGATGCTAACAAGGACTCCCAGTTTGGGACTTGCTATAGGACACTGAATTCATTCATTCACTCTGCTGCTAACAGAATTCAGCTTTCAATGGGAAAAAAGGCAGATACCTACAGCTTCTTTCATAGTAGGTGACAAAAACACATAGGTAAAGCTGAAGCAATGTGTGTGAGGCGGTTTCCCCCACTAACCAGGACATCGTGGACTGTAGTAAGGGGAGAGATAGAGAGAGAGACAGCTTAGTGTGATGTATTGGATTAGTGAACAGAGAATGGAACAGAACATGGTGGGGGGACAAATAAGGTTGTTATAAAGAGGATAATGATCAATTGTTCCCCAGATCCACTGAAAGTAGGACAAGAACTAATTGGTTTAGTTTGCAGCAAGAGGAATGTAGATTAGATATTAGGAGAAAACTGCTACCTATATGGATAGTAAGTACTGGAACAGATTATCTGAGGAGGTTGTGGAATCTCCATCACTGGAGTCAGACAAACACTTGTCAGAGATGAGTTCGGTATACTTCATCCTGCCTTAACCTGGGGGCTGGGCTAGATAGTCTCTTGTGTTCCCTTCCAGTCTTACAGTTCTATGAGTACAACTGTCCAAGCCATCATGATCTGATTCAGTCCCTCCCCCTTGTCACATTGATTTGGACCCACATACGCTAAAGATGGTTCTGAAGAGAGACAAACCCTTTCCCCACATTGCTGAGCTTCATTCCAGCCCTATTTGTACACTGTGCCTGAGAACTTATTTTCGCAGTAATACTTTCTCATTTGTTTACTCATCCGAGAATCCCACAGTCAGATGAGCTTTGCTTATACTAGCATTTTAACCTGCTGGTTCATTAGGTTCTTCAAGAGGGAAAGCTTTAAGAAAACACTTTGAATTAAATTAAAATTGTGAATTTTACATAGCGAGGTTAGCTGATACTGAGATATACAGTAACATTCTGAACATTAAAGGGATGCCATCTAGACTTCTCTGGCACTTTTTAACCTGTTGGGGTCCATATAATGCCTAAATGTCTATACCTGAGAGATTAGAGAGAGAGTATTTCTTTATTGTTTCAATGTTTTTTTGCTGTGTGCTTTTTGAAAATACTTTGTTTACAGGCAGTTTTTCTGTTTTTTCTCTATTGTCAACCATTTGTCCTTGTTGTTTATGTGTGTCTTTCGCTAAGCAACAGTGGAGAGAGGTTGTTGGTGAGTGGGTTTTTTTCCCCCCTTAAATGGGAAACTAGAATTTGTAAAACCACAAAATCATCAGGAGCACTTATTTTTTCGAACTTGGGTGCCTAAATTTAGATACTGAAATCTATAGTTAGGCACTTAACAAAATGGCCAGATTTTCAGTGGTGAGGACTTGCAAACCAAGTCAACTTGCAAGATCGGGCACTCATAAATTTCCTAACCATGAGATCTAGATGTGTTTGCCTGGACTTCCTCTTTGAGGTTGGCATGCACCTTTCAAACACCCGTAGATGGTTATAACTGTGACTCTAGAAAAGCAATGAAGCCTTTGCAAAGAGTTTCTTTTTTAAGCACCCTCCTAACTGCCCCCAAAGTGTTCCCAAATGTACTGAGTGCAAGTTGACACCACCTGGACTAATCTGCAGGTAGGATCTGTTCTCCTTTTTCTGGAAATTGCCAAAATGTTTTGGAAACTACTGCAAATAATAAGACTGCAGCTTTTCAGCAGTCCATTTCTGTCTGCCCTTAGGTGGTTGCTTAAGACAGGTTTCACTCTATGTAGTTATTTTAAGCTTTCTGTGAACAGTAAGTCATTTCCAGAGCAGTGCATCTGGCAATATTCTCTCACCTGCAAATGATTGCCTCTGGTTTTGTACAGTTCTGTCATTTTTTAATACTAATGGTTACAGATTACCTGATGGCCTCCAGGGCACATTGTACTGCCAAGTGGTGTAACCTGAGTTCTGCTCCTGCACTCACAAAATGGGAAGGATTACAAACTCTGTGGAGAAAATGTGCCAAGTACAGGACAAAAATAAAAGGGACACTCAAAACTAAGTTTTCAAACAGAACAACCTCTCTCCACTGTTGCTTAGAGAAAGAGACACATAAACAACAAGGACAAATGGTTGACAATAGAGAAGAAACAGAAAAACTGCCTGTAAACAAAGTATTTTCAAAAACACACAGCAAAAAAACATTGAAACAATAAAGAAATACTTTCTCTCTAATCTCTCAGGTATAGACATTTAGGTATTATATGGACCCCAACAGGTTAAAAAGTGCCAGAGAAGTCTAGACGGCGTCCCTTTAATGTTCAGAATGTTACTGTATATCTCAGTATCAGCTAACTTAGTTTTGAGTGTCCCTCTTATTTTTGTCCTGTACTTGGCACATTTTCCTGCAACTCCTTTGAAATATTAAGATGTTTTTCTACTCATTAAATCTCTCTCTCTCCACATAATTTTACACTGACTCTCCATGGGCTCAGGGAAATCCAAGTACTTTTTCAGAGCAGAGTGACAGAGATAAATTTGGAAGAAGCAGATCAGCAAAGATGGCTCTGAATGAACTACTTATTTCTTGATGCATCCTCTGCATTTGATACTGGCAATCACAAGAAATTGTTGCCAAGGTTACAAGATCTTGTCAGTCTAGATTCCTGTTCTTCTGTGGCTTCCCTCTTCTATTTCTAATTGTGCCTAGACTTTTAATTTAAATACCATCTGCTCAGCTGCAATTTGCACAAGTGGCCCAAAAGGCTTAGCTCTTGATCCTCCATAATCTACCCTTTGTATGCTAACTCTCTCGAAGATTGTCTCATTACACAGAAAATAAAATTATATTTAAACAATGCTGAAACTGGGACGTGAACCAACAAAAGTCAAGTCACTCAAATCTGATGTGAACACTGTTTGGGCCAAATTTTACCACCTGGGCTACCCCACTGAACTGAAGTTGAAGTCAAAGATATAAATTAAGGCAAAATTTGGCCCTACTTGATTAAAAGATTAAGGAGGGGGAGGTCTTCATCTCGCTAATCGATAATGCACAACCTACTGCATATTTTTGTTTATATTCTGCAGGCAGAGTTCCCGCTGATGTCAGTGGGAGTTCTGTGGGGAGAATAAAGACTGCAAAAGCACTCCACATCAACAAGGGTTATCAGAAAGGGCTTTAAATTGGCTGAGTCTTATGAGCTCACATATTCAATCCCTGAGATGGGTTTGGGGTAGGTTAGTTGCTGGCAAGGGGCATTATTTAAACAATCTGTCTCTGACCTGGAGAATTTTGCTATGGACTAATTAAATTCCATGATTGGTCACTTCCTGGAGGGCACCTTAAACACTGGAATCAGAGCAGGGAATTTTGACCAGTGTATGCTTAGAGGAGTAAGTGTAATCAAAGACTGCAGAGGAAAACACATTTGGATGTGATTGTTTCCCTCTGTTGTTTGTTACACTTGCACTTCTTCGGCAGACTGCAAGTTTAGAAATGGTTCTTCTGCAGATAACATTCTTTTTGAAAAGCTTCCATCACTAATCTTTTATCAGAGGTAAGGTAGCTAACACTCCCATTTTAAAGGTTTTTCTGACACTTCCCATTATAAGACCCTGTTTTGAGTCACTTATAACTTAGCTAAACTTTAACTGTTGAGACTGAAATTGTCCATCCTGGGTGTCTGTCTCAGGTGCTTCCCCCTGCCTCTCCCTCTTTTTTTTGTTCTTTAATTTCAGCCAAAATAGCTCGGCTGTTTCTGAGACCAAGGCTAGGGGGGAAAAATAATTTTTGCTCATGTTAAAAAATAATTCTAGTAATCTTTTCTGTGAGAAGCTCTACCAGCTCCATGCTTTGGAGTAGGGACTCGAAATTTTGTACTGGGACTTTTATAAGTCTTCGTGTCAGGGCTGTGCTTTTTGCTGTTCCTGTGAAAATCCACCAAATTTGGTCAAGTGATAAGCCTTTGAAAAATCATAGTTCACACATGCTTGGTGGAGACTTGCTAGAGCGTTGCAGCTGTATTCCTAGAAGGGGGAAATGGGGGGCAGATAGAGCTCCTGGCACACAGGGGGAATGGGAGACTCTGGCATGAGGGGGAAGGGAGGAATGGGGGACCCTGGAATCTGCGGCAAACAGAACCTCTGGTGGTGAAGAATGCAGGACCCTGGCATGGGAGGGAGAATGGGGGACCATAGTATGGGAGGAGAGGAGTATGAGGGGCAAACAGCTCCTATCCAAGGGAAGACTCGGGGGAGTTGCAGGGAGTCCCTGAAATAGAGGATTGGAGGGTGGCACACAGTGAGTTTGTGGGGGCAAAGGAGGGATACAGGGAGTCCCTGGTGTGTGCAGTGAGCTCGGCCTACAGAAGCTATGAAGCGCACAGCCTCCTAGTTTACATGACCACATGCTCTATTTTCCACAGGCTTCCCTGTCTCATTGAGTGCACAGGATGAACCTAGTCTGGGGTGAATCAGGGTTGTGGAGTAAAGGAAATTATTGTGTGTAGGACCCTTGACTTATTTGCTGTAGATGTTGGAAGGTGTGTAATGAATGAAGCAGGGGATGGCAGGAAGAGAAAGGAGGGTCTCATGGCTAAGGCAGCTGAAAGTTGAACTGGATTCCATCTCTACCTCTGCCCCAGTGTTCCTGTGTGATGCTGGGCAAGTCACTTCAACCAGACTTTTCACAGTTGGTCACAGGTGGCTTTTTCACAGACGGACACTTTTCACAGGCGGCTCCCAGCACTGGTGCACTGTCTACACTGGCACTTTACAGCGCTGAAACTTGCAGTGCTCGGGGTGTTTTTTTACATCCCTGAGTGAGAGAGTTGCAGCGCTGTAAAGTGCCAGTGTAGACAAGCCCTGATTGTGTGTCCTTTGTTTTCTGAATGCCTGACTGGAGACCTTGGGTCTGGAGCTGCAGAAGTGCAGAGCACTCACAGCTGTAATTAGATGTTCAAAGCCCACTGATGTCAAAGTGCTGTAAAATGCTGAATACTCTGAAGAATCAGGACCCAGGCATCTCAGATTGGTGATTACAGAATTAGTGGATACTTTTGACCATAATCTCTCTGTGGCTCGCCACCTCCTCACCTTGCAGGGGTGCTGTGAAAATCAGTCCATGAATGTTTGTGAAGAACTCAGGTACGATAGTCCTGAGCCCCCTAGATAAGCCCAGGAGAGCATTAAGACCCCTGTCTCTAGAGCAGGGTTTAAATAGCATGCAGTAAATGGGGCCACCCTCTGAACAATGGGAATAAAACAAAATGTTGAATAGCTGCTCATTAATTGAGCACCATTCATTCTGTGCACTGAATGAGCAGGGGTCCCGGGAGAAATACAGTACGTGATATGATTAGACTGTCTCATACTGCGTATGTTACCCCCTTAGTCACAAGACTCAGCTGTTCAAGGAGAACTTGGTTTATTCTGGGAAACCAAAATATTTTTCTGCCAGAGGTTTGTGCAGGCTGAGACCTCCCCAGCCAGGGCCCAGCAATGGGCCACCATCCTCTTGCAGCCCCTAAGATCTAACAGTCTAAACAAGACTGACAAAGGAGGGAAGGGAAACAGACTCAGAGAGAGGAAGAGACTTGCACAAGGTTATGGGAATTGGTCTTTTTACCCATTCATTGTCCTATGTACTAGACCACACTGCCTCATGTGTGTGTAGAGGGGTTGTGGGTGATTCAGAATACCTGGGTAAGCCTTCTCACAGCTGGGTGTTTGTTCTTACCAAGCATCTGGATCACCCAGCCCTGACAGCCCTTTTCTCGCTGCCCCATTCTCTCTCATGTGCACATTCCCACTCAGCTGCGGCTTCCCACCAGTGCTTCAGCTCTAGCTTGGTTAAAACAATCCAAGAAAGAGGACAGCAAGTTGCCACCTTATTGCAATGCTGTTGCTTCTCCTGTATCTATCCTTGGAAAAGTCTTCCCAGGTTTGGATAAGGTGGCTCCTTTCCGCAGCCCATTAGCTAATGTGACTGAAGCTGAGTTAGATTGACTGCAAAGATTAATCAGGGGTTAGAGTTGAAACATACCTGTATTCCTTATGGATGACCAGGGAATGCTGTGCACACAGTGTGCCCTGGGCTGGAGGTTTCCACTGGGTGCACCAGTTGGCACCACTTGAAGCTGACTATCCAATAGCTATTTCTGGCCCTTGGTTTACAAATACCACATGAGAAACAAAAAGTTATTTTTGTACCACCAGGACTTCTCTGATACATTTCTCAGTATAATGTATAATAACCTAAACCTTGCAAGAGGAACAAAGTTGCTGCTACATCCCCTATTACCAGACCTATGTGGGAGGGAACCTTCAAAACTCTCATAACGAAGGTAAAGGAATATTTATAAATATTATTCAGAAAAAAACAGAGGCCATGCATTGCTGCATTCCAGTGTGCAGCATATGTGTGCACAGAGATGAAGGAAACATCTCCTTTACGCATCAAAAAGACAGCTGGGGCTGGAATATGTTGTTCTTGAACCTGAGTGGCATTGCTATAGCAACGACTGTTGAGGCAATACCATTTTTCGTATATTTAATGATGAATATTACATATGCTTCAAGCAAGAGTGAGGTTTATGTTTAGCACTAACTGTACATAGCAAAAGATGGCCCCTGCCCCAAAGGGCTGATAAATTAAAATAGCAAAAAGATATCAGAATAAGCGAGAGAATTAACGTCTGCTTTAGATTAAGGGTCATGATCAGGGCCCAATTTTCAGAAGAGCTCAGCTCCAATTTAGGCACCAAAATAAATGGCCACATTTTCAAACAAACTGAGCATGGTTGGGGACTGATCTCTTAAAAATCTGGCCAGAAGTGTCATGCTGGCTGCTTCTAAGAGCTGAGCACTTCTGAAAATCTAGCCCTTATTCTGGGTGCTGATGCTGAGCACTTCAAAATCTGGCCCCTTGGACCTGAACATAAGAATGGCCATACTGGGTCAGAACAATGGCCTATCTAGCCCACAATACTGGCTTCTGACTGTGGCCAGTGCAAGATGCTTCAGAGGGAATGAACAGAGCAGAGCACCACCTGAAATCCACTCCCTACTTCTGGCAGTCAGAGATTTGTGGACATCCAGATCATGGGATTGTGTCCTTGACCATCTTGGCTGATAGCCATTGATGGGCCTATCCTCCGTGAACTTAGATCTAATTCTTTGGGCATTCTTTTTCTAACCCAGTTATACTTTTGCCAAAGGTCACACAGGAAGTCTGTGCCAGAAGCAATGATGAGCCCAGGCCTCCTGAGTTTGAGACACAAAATGATTTTCCTCTTTATTAGCCTGTGTTTCCTTTTCCTGAGGAGAAAAATCGACTTTGGGCTGACATTTCTCATGCTGGTGCTTCAGCCTAAAGGTGAGTGTCTCTTTTGGAACATTAGTCGGGACCAACTTGTCTTGCATTCTCCAGAGCAAAAGGTACCGGTGGTTGAAAGAGAAAGCAGACCCTTTAGGCACCATTTTGTCAAGCATAGGTATGAACTCTACAGTAAACAACTACTTCTTCTGTACTGTGTGTAGATTTGTGCCTGTTTTAAGCATGTGCACGTTCCTCTCATTCATCAGAGCTAGGCAACAGCCCCCAGCCCTCTCACACAAATTAAGCACATGTGCACTACAGCTGGCCAAGTGAAGGAGTATAAAGGTGACTCCTAAACCAAGGTTTTGTTTCAGAAACAATTTCACATGGATAGAAGCAATTCTTTCTTTCCTGTTGCACCATTTGGACTCTTCACAGCTACCTTTTCTAGCCTCTTTTCATTTGTGGCCATGAGCTTGGTGAGCTCCTTACCAAGTGAATGGTTTAAATGGGCATGGGTGGTCAGGAGAATTGCTCACATTTTGCAAGTAAAATGTACAGAAATGGACAGTATGTGAGAGGAAGGGATGACATCTGACAGATGAGAACTTTAGAAGGGGAATTATAGTTCTCAGAAGGACTATTATTCCCTGTGGGTGCTCCATCCTGGCTCTGCCCAAGGCCCCACCCCCACTCCGCCCCTTCCTCCGAGGCCCCGTGCTTGCTCCACCTCTTCCTGCTCTGACCCCTCACCCAAAGTCTCCCCACCCACCCACCACTAGTTCCTCTCTGCCCTCCCGAGTCCTTCCTGCCAACCGCCAACTGGCACCGCATCCCCCACCCAGCTCCACCGCAGAGCTGATTGGTGGCCAGCCCCGGGCCCCCACCAGACAGCTGACTGGCAGCCAGGACCCCCCGCCAGACAGGTGATCAGCAGCCAGCCCCAGAGCCCTGTCAAAAAGCTGATCAGCTGCCAGTCCCAGGGCCCTGCCAGACCACTGTGGCTTGTGGTTGCTGACTGCTCCCTATTTTTTTTCTGTGGGTGCTTGATCCCCAGAGCACCCACAAAGTCGGTGTCTATGGGAAGCACACCACCCCCTGCCAGTAACACGAGCATAGAAAGGAGAACGCTATCCAGGTGTCACTAACGAATGAGAATAGGCCAGTTCCAGGAACACCTTTCTCCGCCCTGTTGTTGTTACTCCGTGAGCCCTATCCCTCCCATCTGGAGATTAGATTTATTTCCACAATGTCATTTCCCCCTTTGCCTTTAGCACTGCACCTCTTGTCCCTCACAGACATTGAATCTCCCCTCCCCAGCTAGATTTCCCTCTCTTTCCAAGTTCTTTCCATTACAGCCTGTAGCCCCACAGCTCCTGCACCTGTCCACTTCCTGTTCAACAGCCACAGTGCTGACACATCCCCATAGGATTCTGAGCACCACTCCTGTTGCTGGCATGAGCAGAGCCTTCTCAGATTAGGGTTGCCAACTTTCTAATTGCACAAAATTGAACACCCTTGCCCCACCCCTTCCCCAAGGCCCCGCACCTGCCATGCCCCTTCTCTGAGGCCCAGCTGCCGCTCACTCCAGCCCCCCTCCTTCCCTCCCTCCTCCCTTGCTCTCCCCCCCCCCACTCACTTTCACTGGGCTGCGGCAGGGGGCTGGGGTTCACGAGGAAGTTCGGGCTCTGGCTGGGGGTACAGGGTGGGGCCAGAAATGAGGGGTTCAGGGTACAGGAGGGGGCTCCAGGCAGGAGGTTGGGGTGCAGGAGGGTGTGAGGGGTCTGGCTGGGAGTGTGGGCTCTGGGGTTGGGTTGTGGATGAGCGGTTGGGGGGGGCAGGAGGGGGCTCTGGGCTGGGCCTAAGAGGTTTGGAGTGCAGGAGCAGGCTCCGGGCTGGGACAGGGAGTTGGGAGTGCAGGCTCCAGTTGTGGGTCTGGACTCTGGGATGGGGCTGAGAATGAGGGGTTTGGGGTGCAGGAGGGGGCTCCAGACTGGGGCCAAGGGTTTTGGAGTGCAGGAGGAGGTGCAGGGCTGGGGGCACAGAGTTGGAGTGCAGGAGGGCGTGTGGGGTGCTGGCTCTGGGAGGGGGCTCAAGGCTGGGGCAAAGGGTTGGGGTGTAGGCTCTGGGAGGGAGTTAGGTGCAGGAGGGGGTTCTGACCTGGAGCATGGGTTTGTAGTGTGGGTAGGGTTCAGGCTCCAGCCAGGTAGCGCTTACCTCAGGCAGCTCCCGGTCAGCAGTGCAGTGGGGCTAAGGCAGGCTCCCTGCCTGCCCTGGCTCTGCACAGCTCCCAGAAGTGGCTGGCATGTCTGACTCCTAGGCACAAGGGTGGCCAGATGGCGCTGCCCGCACCGGCAGGCACCCCCCTCATAGTTCCCATTGGCTGCGGTTCCAGGCAAATGGGAGCAGCAGAGCCAGCGCTCAAGGCAGGGGCAGAGCGCAGAGCTTTCCTGATCACCCCTGCACCGAGGGGCCACAGGGACATGCTGGCTGCTGTCAGGAGCTACACGGAGCCAAGGCAGGTAGGGAGCCTGCCTTAGCCTTGCTGCACAACTTACCGGACTTTTAACAGCCTGGTCAGCGGTGCTGACTGGAGCCACCAGGATCCCCTTTCAACTGGGTGTTCTGGGCAAAAACCAGATGCCTGGCAACCAATGGGAGCTCTGGAGTCATCAAAGGAACTGTAGGCCCCATATAACAGTGGATGAACAGTGTGTAAACAAACACTGGGCCTCATTCGCCCCTGTGTTGCTTCTGTTTTAAGCCAGTTTGAATCCATTGCTGACAGTGGAGATGTGCTGGGCTGAAATCTGAATGACATGGTGGCAAATTTATTTTGGATCACTAAAGTTTTGCACTGAATGGGCAAGCTGAAGTCACGAGGCCGAAGAGGGAAGCAATGGAATCTCTCTGTTGAAATGAACATGAAAGATAACACAATATAGAGAACCAGATGCATGCTCTTTGTGTGTGTGTGTGTGATGGAGAAGCTGCTGATACAAATGCATAGCAAGAATAGTACAGTAGAACCTTAGAGTTACGAACACCTCAGCAATGGAGGTTGTTTGTAACTCTGAACAAAATGATATGGTTGTTCTTCCAAAAGTTTACAACTGAATATTGACCTAATACAGCTTTGAAACTTTACATGTAGAAAAATGCTATTTTTAACCCCCTTAATTTTAATGAAACAAGCACAGAAACAGTTTCCTTACCTTGTCAACTTTTTTTTTTTTTAAACTTTCCCTTTATTTTTTTACTAGTTTATATTTAACACAGTTCTGTGCTGTCTTTGCTTTTTTTATTTTTGGTCTCTGCTGCTGCCGGATTGCGTACTTCCGGTTCCAGATGAGGTGTGTGGTTGACTGGTCAGTTTGTAACTCTGAGGTCCTACAGTAAGTATAGTTGCAAATGTGGGTAGCTCATCTGCTGGAATGCTGAGTACACTTCCTAAAAGATGTCTACTATACATTTCCGATGATTAATACTTTGAAAGCTGGTATCCCAAACAGATGCCAGATTTTCTGGCTCAGAAGAGAAACATAGGAAGAAAAATGAATCAGTGAAGGGAAAGTATTTTAAGCTCTGCAAAGATAATCATATCCATTTGGAGTGGAATTTATAGTTTAACTTCTTTTAAGACAAGGAAAGAGATGCCAGCTATAAATTTACTGAACACTTTGCCTTTAACACACAGCTTCTGCTCTCGCATGGGAAACTGAATAGGAATAGATAGAAATCAAACTACTGTAAAAGAAATGCCTACCATTTCTGACACAAAAGTCTAGTTAAAAGGGTGTGGTTTCACAGCAGAGATAGTCTGGACTCTTACCTAGTTGTCGCCCCTAACTCTCAACCTGAGGTTGGTGGTGCTTTAAAACTGGCCCAGGCAGGGATGTGTGTTAGAGCTTATGTGATGTATTCACCTGGTCTGGCAATTCATCCCCTTTGCAGTGAAAATATAGGCCAAATTACTCAAGTGCTGCTGGTCCTCCAATGTCTTCCCACAATTCCCCCCATGTGCCTGGAAGGACAAACAAGTTCTCGTACAATTCATGAGAAAGAACCATAGAGTGGCTCAACGTACTGCAGCACAAAGCAGCATAGGAAATGCCCTGAGATGTCCCAGCAGCATGTGCAGGTAAGTGCAACATCAGTGAGGATGCAGTAGCTAGTGTAGGTCTTTGCAGTGTGGTTGCTCAGGCCAGACCTAGGCTAACCTGAGGGCTCAGGCTCTGGTACTGGTTGCTGCCATGAAGACAAAGCCGAAGAGGGGGTCCATCAAGCAGGTCTGCTGAGGTTGTTATGATGCATACAGGAGAGGGTAAAGCTAAACTGCTACAGAGAAATAAGGTATGTTAAAAACCCTCACCTTGCAACTGATTCTTTGTGGGTGGAGTCCCATTTATTTCAGCCAGGAAATGCCCAGGCACAAGTTGTAGGATTAAAGCCCTATTGCTGTCTTGCCAGTATCCTTATTACTGAAGCAAATAATCAGCAATAATATTTTACAGCAGCATAACCAGTATTGGGATTATTTTAGCTCACAATTTATAGAGTGGTATATTTTTGGTAGGTAGGCTGAGTATTTTTACTTCTGTGCTGTAGTATAAAGAGACTGAGCCTTGATCACAGCTACTCAAAACAGTTTAGAGAAGGTCATTGCTTCTGCAGGACTATTACACTTGGAATGTTTTACAATACAAAACCATTTGAGTAACATGGCAGGATGTGGCTTAAGCTGCCTTAGTTAGAGATTGTTCAACAGGATATACATTTTAACTCCCAGAAAGCTAAAGATGTAGTTTTAAAGAAAATAGTTTGAATTGCCAAGTAACAAGGAAAACTTGGTTTGTAAGTGAAATTTTGCAAAACAACCAGCCTGTGACACCCAACTCACTTTTCAGAGTGGTAGCCGGGTTAGTCTGTATCAGCAAAAACAACTAGGAGTCCTTGTGGCACTTTAGAGACTAACAAATTTATTTGGGCATAAGCTTTTGTGGGCTAGAACCCACTTCATCAGATGCATGGAGTGGAACATACAGTAGGGAGGTATAAATACACAGCATATGAAAAGATGAGAGTTGCCTTACCAAGTGGGGGGGTCAGTGCTAATGAGCCAATTCAATTAAGTTGGAAGTGGGCTGACAAGAAGTCAGTTGACAAGAAGGAGTGGAAATCACTTTTGTAGTGCTAGTAAGGCCAATGTAAACAAGGTGGCCCCATTTCAAACAGTTGACAAGAAGGTGTGAGTATTTAGCAAGGGGAAATTACTTTTTGTAAAAACAATGAGGAGTGCTTGTGGCACCTTAGATACTAACAAACTGATTTAGTTTTTGTAGTGGCCCATCCACTCCCAGTCTTTATTCAGGCCTAATTTGATTGTGTCCAGTTTGCAAATTAATGCCAGTTCTGCTGTTTCTCATTGGAAATGATTCCCAACATTCTGATTGCTACTTTGACTGCCGCTGCACATTGAGTGGATGTTTTCAGAGAACTATCCACAATGATTCCAAGATCTCTTTCTTGAGTGGTAACAGGAAAATTAGATCCTATAATTTTATATGTATAGTTGGGATTATGTTTTCCAATGTGTGTTACTTTGCATTTATCAACATTGAATTTCATCTGCCATTTTGCTGCCCAGTCACCCTGTTTTGAGAGATCCTTTTGTAACTCTTTGCAGTCTGCCTGGGACTCAACTATCTTGAGCAATTTTGTATCATCTGCAAATTTTGCCACCTCACTGTTTACCCCTTTTCCCAGATCATTTGTGAATATGTTGAATAGGTCCCAGTACCGAGCCCTGGGGGACACCATTATTTATCTCTCTCCATTCTGAAAATTGACCATTTATTCCTATCCTTTGTTTCCTATCTTTTAACCAGTTACTGATCCAGGAGAGGACCTGCTTTTATCCCATGACAGCTTACTTTGTTTAAGAGCCTTTGGGGAGGGACTTTGTCAAAGGTTTTCTGGGAATCTAAGTGCAGTATATCCACTGGGTCCCCCTTATCCACATGCTTGTTGCCCCCCTCAAAAACTTCTAGTAGATTGGTGAGGCATGATTTCTCTTTACAAAAACCATGTTGATTCTTCCCCAACAAATTACGTTCATCTATGTGTCTGACAATTGTGTTCTTTACTGTAGTTTCAACCAGTTTGCTTTGTACTGAAGGCAGACTTACTGGCCTGTAATTGCTGTGATGACCTCTGGAGCCCTTTTTAAAAATGGCAAGCTCACTGGTGCCCGTGATGGGTGGTGAGCTCACGTAGAAGGTAAAAGCATGAGGGCCAAGATCCACAAAGGCATGTAGGCTCCTAACTTGCATTGATTTAAATGGAAGTTAGGACCATAAATGCCTTTGTGGTTATACCGAGTAAGTCTAGGAGTACACTATGAAAGGGGCACAAATGTGGCGAGTAGCTCTGCAGTTCTGTGGATCTACTGGCCTATGCTCTGTGTGGAGGGTGGGTAGAAACTGCTATAACTCAGAGACAGCTGTGCTAGTAGGGAGCAGGGAATCAGCTTCTTTGTTCAGGCTTAATCAAGGGTCAGGATTTGGCCCATTACCAGCGTGATTCCAAAACTCCCTCCTGGGCTTGGTCTACACTAGAAAATGAGATCATTTTAATGACATCGATCAGGACTGTGAAAAATCCACCCCTCTGAGCAGTGTAGTTAAGCTGACCCAAGTCCCCATGTATACAACACTGAGTTGACCAAATTCTTCTGTTGACCTTGCTACTGTCTCCTGGGGAGGTGGAAGACCCCCACTGTGGGCATAGGAAATGTCTACACTGAAACACTAAAGCAGGGGAGCTGTGGTGTTTTAAGTGTAGATAAGCCCAAATGTAGATAGGCCCATGCTAGGGCAGCTGTGTCCCAGAGACAAGAAACGGGAGAGTTTCAGCACAAGGCATCTGTTAATGATTTGAATTTAAAATATTTGAAATGTTTCAGAATCAGTATTCAAAATGCAATCTTGGCACCTGAAACAACACAAAAGCAAACACCAAACAGAGAGAGAAATCAATGATTGCGAATAACTGCTCCTAAGTGTTAATTAAGCCATGTGCAAGTCTACACTCTTAATATGAAAATGTAAATCCTAAATCATGCCAACCTCTCCAGTATGTTTTATTCAAGCCTTAACTGTCTCCAGGAATCACAGGTAATAACACTGCTATTGTATCCATATTCTTACATCACCTTTAATGACTCTTGCTTAATTTGCTAAGTGGCAATGTTCCATGTCACATTATGTAGGCATTACAAGGATTACTTTGTAGTCTTTAATTTTAAAGATTTCTGAAATGCCAGGCATATAAATTGCTGCTTTTAAGCGTTGGGTAAAAAGGAGAAAAATGAAAGACGTATCACTGCAATTAAACGATATGGCATCTTGTGTTCTTCACAGCAAATACTTAACAATCATTCTATACCATTGCTCTGGCCACATGAGCAGAAGCTAGCCGAAGTCTCCATGTAAAAGACAGGAAGAGTTTGCCATCCGAGTTCCACACCTACAGCTGTACAAAGCAGGAAAACATTCTAAGCCTGTCATGGCATGTGAATGGACAGGAATAGGAAGTGCTGTGCAATTGCATCAGTACCACAGGAATGAGATGAAGGCAGTTTTAGAGCAGGTGTGAGACACTGAGCATTTGAAGTTTGCCATGTGATATATTTTTAGACTTTTAAATAAGTCAGTGACGAGAGTCATAGTAACTTTTGCTAATCCCTAGGAGGTGGAAATCTTGTAGTTTTCCTTTTTGATTCTTTTCCTCTGTCCTTCATTAGCCTTTGATTCCTAGAAGTGGGAGTAGATGACAGAGGATGGATCACTGGATGATTGCCCTGTTCTGTTCATTCCCTCTGAAGCACCTGGCATTGGCCACTATCAGAATACTAGGTACTGGGCTAGATGGACCATTGCTCTGAACTAATATGCCATTTTTATGTTCTAGCCCCAAATCTCCCCTCTCCACAGCAGTAGGGTTGTCTGGAAAATAAAAATGCAGTTTCATGACATTTTTGAGGTTTCAACATCTGCTTTTGCTCCACATCACAATGCAAATTTGACCAAAAAAACAGGGAGAGAGACCCAATCCAGAATACTCAATAGTGCGTCGGTTACAGCATTCACCTGGGATGTGGGAGAGTTTGTATGTTGGTCTTCCATAGCCCAGGTGAGTGATTATTCTGGGATCTCTCTTTCAGTTCTGTCTGGGAAGTGGAGGTGGTGGATGCAGAGAGCAAAGTGGTTGGTCTTCACAATCCGTGGTGACTGAATACACAACTTTCCTAATGTATCAAGGCAATATTCTCAGATCTAGTCAAACTGCAAGGGTTGTATGCCACATTTACGGCCTCCCAGTCCTGGTGCTAATTTAACTCCAGCACAAGCTAGGGCATGCAATGTCCTAGGTTATGAACCCAGACCTGGGCATCTCCAGATAGCTACCACTTCCTGGTCTCCACCCAATGGCTGCTGAAATTAGCTGGGCTGCGAAGCAACTAGGGCTATAGCAGAGGTTCTCAAACTGGGGGTTGGGACCCCTCAGAGGGTTGCAAGATTATTACGAGGGGGTAGGAGGGGCACAAGCTGCCAGCCTCCACCCCAAACCCTGCTTCGCCTCCAGCATTTAGAATGGTGTTAAATATATTAACAAGTGTTTTTAATTTATATGGGGCGGGGACGCACTCAGAGGCTTGCTATGTGAAAGGGGTCAGCAGTACAAAAGTTTGAGAACCACTGGGTTATAGCCAAGGCACCACACACAGGAGCTCTGATTGGAGGATCACCCAGCTCCACCGATTGGTCCAACTACACTATTTAAGCCAGGAGGAGGAACAGGAAGTTTGTCTGAGGAACAGGGTGGTTTTCTGTTGTGCCTGCCTTTTGCACCCAATCCAGTTCCAGGTCAGCTCCTGTCTTACCCCTGCCTTTGCTCCTGTTCCCATCATGCTTGATCTTTGCCTCTCTTCCTGTCTTTATGACTTGCCTCCAATTCTCAGTGACCAGTCCTGGCTCTGACCCTGACTTCTGACCCTGACTCCAGCTTGCCCCTGGCTCTGGCATTTGGTATCTGCCCTTGGCTCCTACTCTCAATTCAGTTCCTGGTTCTGACTCTGGTTTGACTCCCCCCTTGCTCTGGTAATTGGCAGTTGACTCTGGTGCTGACCCTTTGTTCCCCAATCCATACGCCTGCTCCATCCCCTAGACCTAACCGCCAATATCCCAGTCCGTAACAGTGCAGCCTTTGGGCTGCTCAAGCTTGTGCTCAGCTGCAACAGCACCTGGTGCCATTTTAGCAGCTGGAAATCACTGGAGCAGAACTGTGCTCTGGACACACCCTCTATCCTTAGGAGATTGGAAAAGGGTGATGTACAGCCTGCTATGTCAACCATATTCCACATGAAGTTTCTCCTAACCCTTCCTCCCAGTCCCGCACTAGGAGGCAGCCTTGGCTCAGGCTTTCCTTCCCTCCCCACCCCTACCCCATATCCCTCACCTGGAGGCAGTGGGGCTCCAGCTGTCAGCCCCAGGGCAGCAAAAGCAGCATAGAAAGTAAGGGTGGTAACGAAGTGTTAAGTCTGATTACAAATATCACTTTTCACATGGCCAGACACCCTTACTTCTGTACTGCTGCCGCTGGTGTGGTGCTGCCTTCAGAGCCAGGTGCCCGGACAGCAGCTGCTGCTCTCTGCTCTGCCTTCAGATCTGGGTGGTAGTATATGTACCGGGGGGCAGGGGAGGCATAAACGACTATAGACACACAGAAGGGGGGACTGATTTGAGAACGATTGCACTAGACTGACAGAGTACTTGGAAATATAATACTTTTCACATCCACCTCACTCATCTGAAGATTTTAAAGTACTTTACACCCATTAATGAATGAAGTCTAACAGTCACTCTGTGAGATAAGGAACCATTGTCCCCATTTTAAGATGGAGAATATGAGGCCTAGGGAGGGTAACTTTCTCGACAGAGGTCATGCAGCAAGTTTGTGTCAGAGCTAGGAACAGAACACAGGCCTGCTGGCTCCCAGGGGTGTGCTGTAGCCATGAGAGCATGCTTCCTCTCAATGGTTAATGAGTCATCCTTTGAAACATTTATGGACATATTCAATTTTGTTTACAGAGTTCACACGAATTTGACTGGAAAAGGAAATGCTGAAGAAAGTTCCCTGCACTGTTAGACTCCCAGTGGTGTCTGTCTGCTCTCATGTGTTAATGAAGACAGCCACGTCATGCTGTGCAAAGCCTTTCAGACAGCTCCACCATTTAGGACCATGTATATTAAACTTTAATGTGCTTTTTCTACATGTCTTGTGTTTGACAGGATGCATTCGTTGACTGAAAATGAGCTTTGTGCCAAAATGGTGCAATTCTGTTGACTCTTACTCCAAATCTTAGGACAAGTTCTTCAGCCTCTATTAAACAAGAGGCTGAGTAGACCTAACTACCCATATACAAAAATTCCCCAAAGAGGCCGTCAATTTTCCCTGCTAAATTGATGTGCTGTACTGGCATGTTGCAGATGTCTCCCCAGTGACGGTTTCTTTTTAACCCTTCCTGCTCCTCAGCCCTCAAATGGGTTAGACAGACAGTGTATGTAATGAGTGATGGTAGACAGTTGTGGTACAAAGTTATTTCACTAGCCTTTCCAACTCTAGAATCATAAGTTCGAATTCTAGGTAGCTTGAAAACATATGGTGGTCTCATTAATCCCTGGAATTTGTTTTCCATCAGGATGTAGGGTGTTTTCTGCAATGGATGTTGTAAATGGTTTGTCCCTATCTAGGATTGTCCCTATTTATCTTAACAGCCAAACAGTTTGCAGCCCTTGCTGAGGGGTGACCACGGAGATATATGGTAAACACATACCATAAATAGCTTCGTGTGGGCAGGGCCTGTAGGTGTATTAAGAGAACCAGGCACAACTTTTGGCCATGGTAGGATCCCTCTAGTCTCTCAGTTTCATTAGCTCTAACTTCACCCATTGCATTTTGGGTTGTGATCTCTGCACTGTGTGGGACATAGGTGGTGGGTGGCGTTATAAATTTCTAAACAAAGTGGGGTGGAAAAGGTGATCAGGCCTGAAAATAGTAAGAAGATGCATCTGGTAGACTAGGGTTTCTCAAACAGGGTTCGCCGCTTGTGTAGAGAAAGCCCCTGGTGGACCAGGCTGGTGTGTTAACCTGCCCCGTCTGCAGGTCCAGCCGATCACGGCTCCCACTGACCACGTATCGCTGCTCCGGGCCAATGAGAGCTGCTGGAAGTGGTGGCCAGTAAGTCCCTTGGCCCACACCACTTCCAGCAGCTCTCATTGACCCACAGCATTGATCCACAGCCAGTGGGAGCCACAATTGGCTGAACCTGCAGATGGGGCAGGTAAACACACCAGTCTGGCCTACCAAGGGCTTTCCCTACACAAGTTGCAACCCCTGTTTGAGAAACCCTGTAGCAGACAGTGGTCTTCCTTTTGCAACACACATCTTTAAAATGTCTGAAGTTTTATTTTTATAAAACTGTCAAGAACATCAGCATAAATATACATCTGTAGCTTTAAATGTTGAGAAGACCAAGCAATGAATGGCTTTTGGTGAAAGTCTTAGGGCCTGAGAACTTAATGAAGAACAGGGCAGGCTTAAGTAACCTGCTGCTTCTGACCACAGTGAAAGATCAGCAAGAAGAACAGGAGTACTTGTGGTACCTTAGAGACTAACAAATTTATTTGAGCATAATCAAGAAGGTTAACACAGAATGTCAGACACATTGGGCCACAACCATTCAGCTATTTAGAATTAAGCAGGAGTAACTGCTTGAACTCAAGAGAAAGAGGGTTGCTTGTTCTGGGAGCAGAGTAAAGATTATGAATTAGGAGTGTGCATTTGGAAGAGATGACTGCCCCGAAAGAGGTGAGTGGAAATGTTCTGTATGGCCTGTAGTGAGGATGTGATGTAAGCAGGGCCGGCTCCAGGCACCAGCCAACCAAGCACATGCTTGGAGCGGCACCTTGGGGCAGGGCGGCGCATGGGGGTTGTTTTGGGTGTTTTGGTTCGGCAGGGCGGTGCTCAGGGGGTGAAGACTTGGGCGGTGCAGCTCGGCACGGTGCTTGGGGGGCAGGGACTTGGGCAGCATGGCGTGGCGCTCGAGGGGGCGGAGACTTGGGTGACGCCAGGCTCGGGGGGGAATGTTACAGCAGGGCAGTGCTCTTTTTTTTTTTTTTTTGCTTGGGGTGGCAAAAAAGTTAGAGCCGGCCCTGGATGTAAGCAGGGACTCCTCCAAATAAACAGCTGATATTAGGTTGACCAGGCTGAAAACATGTAATGGTAAATTCAGTTTGGAGTCTAGGGGCTTCCCTCTGCTTTCAGCAAGAGTAAGTCCTTTGAAGTCAGTGTAAACCTGATCTGAGAGAAGAATCCTAGGCAGATGAGCATATTCATCAAATGCTCAGCACTGCAATAGCATAAATAAATGCACTGTAGTGTTATGCCTGTGTCGTATGCGTTGTGGATCTCAGAACTATAGTTTGGAAAGAGAATCTGATATCCCTATTCCTTTATAAATTCCGTGTTGAGAGCTCTTTGCTTTGAACTGGTAAAATAAAGCACTGCTGGTTCGTTACTCAGAGGATGGTGTCATCCTAGAAAATGTAGATCCAAAAGAAGTAGCTGCAGCTTAATTACAGGATACGTTGGTCTATGGAGTACTGTTTTCCTGGCAACTTGTAGAAATGCTGGCATATACAGCTTTTCTGATTTAGTGCCAGCATGCGCAGTCCTGATAGAATTCGACTTGAGAATTTTAATCATGGCCTTAAACTTTATTAAAATACATTTAAAAGAAAAGTGATGGGATAAACCAAAATAAATGGCAAGTCAGTAAAAAGCGTTCTTTACCAACACAAGCAGCTAGGGTGCCGTAGGAATCACAGGAAGCTATGGGAGTGGAAGTAGCCTCAGTTCTCTTTTGAGTTCTTCTGAGCCGAGTTAGCCCTAAGTCTAGAAAAACTGTGATGTATATTCTTTGTATGGGCATATATAAAATATGCCATAGGTGTACAGTATATACAAATATCTGTAACAATGCATATTCAGTATACATTTACTACAGTGTATCTGTTGTACATGAATATATTATCCGGTGAGATCATAGTGTGCTGGTAATTATTTGCCCATGTGAGGCAAATTATGGGCCCAATTCTGCAGTCCATACTTATGTGACTTCCTGATGAAATCCTAGTAAAAGCTGCAAGATCAGGTTCTCTCATATTTGAGACTATATATATTGTATATACAGAATGGTGGGGGAAAAGTGTAGTTGGAGGTAAATCGCTATATAAGTAAGAATGGTTATGGACAATTCATTTAAGCAGGGAAGTTTTATGCAAACATAGCATCTGGTTCTCACTGAGGAGCCACAGTTTATCCAATATTCCATGTTATGTGACTGAAAAACAAAAGGTCAAATGACATACTTAAATTCAGGCAATAATTCAGTGGCCCAGGCTAGATTAGAGCCCAATCTCTTTCTTGCTATCAATCCTTTCTTTTAGCCACTAGATCTTATAGCCTTCATTTTGTATCACTTTATAGCATCGATCCAGTACTGCCTGTCTGGTCTGATATATCCTCTGTACACCTAGATATTAAGGCTTTTTATGAACACAACATGGTGTTTCCCAAGTCTGTATATTTTTCTTATTTGACCTATGTGCTGGATTTAGCCAAATCCTCTTTTCAGGGCTGTACTCTATGCACTGCATCTAGATCAGTTGTAAAACAATTTTCATTGTAAATCTAGAATAATATGCACTGTTCTTGGCAGAATTCTGTGTCAAAAACATTTCCATTTTAAGATATACGCATGTAAGCCTTTTATGTAGAAAATATTGTCCCAGTGTTTCCTACCAGCCAGAGAACGTGGCAAGGAGGTTTAAGATATTCCAGGCTGCTGATTTTTTTTAATTCTCTTTCACGCAAACACATCCAACAACTTGAGTTTATATTGGCCTCCTTCAGCACATGCAGCAGGAGAAAGAGCAGAGAGACAACTCAGAGTATCCTGTGCCAAAGGCCAGGGCTGGAGTCCACTGGAAGAGCTAGGGGCTAGTTGCAGTGTGCAAATATTTTGTTGCTTCTTTTAATAGTAGAAGCAAAGTGTACCTGGATCTGGTGCGTGCACAGTCATCTTGGGCGTAGGATATGGGGTGGGGAGTGCTAGTGCTTGTTAACTTACAGGCCAAGCCATTACCTGGCTGTCTCGCCTCGGCTTGCCAGGTATCCGGGTTTCGACCAGAACACCTGGTCAAAAAGGGACCCTGATGGCTTTGGGTAGCACTGCTGACCAGGCCATTAAAAAGTTGGTCAGCAGTGTAGCAGGGCTAAGGCAGGCTCCTTACTTGGCTCCACGCAGCTCCCTGGAAGTGGTGACATGTCCCTCGGCTCCTAGGAAGAGGCACGGCCGGGGGGCCCTGTGTGCTGCCTTGCCTCGAGCGCCAGCTATGCAGCTCCCACTGACTGGGAACCTCAGCCAATGGGAGCTGCGGGGGCAGTGCCTGTGGACAGAGGCAGCATGCACCATGCAGAGCCACCTGGCCAACATTGTGCCTAGGACCCGAGGGACATGTCATTACTTCCAGAGAGCCACCTGAGGTAAGCTCCGCCCAGAGCCTGCACCTCGCACCTCCTCCCACACCCCCACCCCCTGCCACCCTCCCATGTTCCTTAGTGGGGGGGAAGCAGGGAAAAATCAGGGTGCCCTCCCACACCGTGCTCCTCAAGCAACCAGGAGCAGTTTCTGACTACACTGGCAGGGTGCACCTCTGCACTGCCGCACAGCAACCCCTTAACCATGGAGCCCCGGGTGGTTGCCTGGGTGGCCCAGCCCTAAGGCTGGCCCTGCTTAGAGGAGAGGCCTATGAAGGGTCAGGGAGCAGAGTTTTTACTAGAAATGTCATTAGTATTTACGGACTGTGTCCCTCATTCAGGGTTAGCTTTAAGCACCAGCTAACCAGGACTCCCGCTCATTAGAGGGGCCTATATCTCCTGCAAGCACTGCAGTTCACAGACCAGCTCCAGTTCCCTCTCTGGCAGCAGGACCAGAGAGGGAGGAAACACATCTGGCAGATGGATCAGAAGGCAACTCTTGGCCTAAGTTTCATTCTCCACAGCTTGATTCCTGCTGATGGTGACCATGGGCCTTCTGGTTTGTTTGTTTTTTTCCCACTCTCAGAATTCCACCAGTGAGCTAACCCATCCTGTAGCTTAGGAGGACTGGGCACAGCTCTCTGCTTTATGAGGGAGTGCACTCTCCCCACAGGGCCTGCAGACTCTGATCTACGATTCTTCCCTTGGGCTGGCCTGTAGTTAATCTGACCATTTAGTTTATTGGAAAATTGTTGCGCCAGTTTAATACTAAAAGAATGGAATTCCCTGCAATGGGTATTCTGCTCTCTAGTGCTGTGTTCATGTACTAAATCCCGGCCTGGTCCAGTACATCCAGACACTATAGACATCAACAGGGTTAAAACCCAGGATGCTCGTCACCAAATATACACTCTACCACGTAGTTATTTATTTGCCTAAGGACAGTGATAGATAGCTCCCTACCAAATTCACTTCCGTTCTGGTCAATTTCACAGCCAGAGGGTTTTTAACTTAGTCAATTTCATGTTTTCAGGTGTTAACATCTGAAATTTCAGGGTAGTGTATCCGTGGGAGTCCTGACCCAAAATGGGATCATGAGTGGGAGGGGGGGGTTTTGCAAAGTTGTTGTAGAGGGGTCCCCAGATTGCCACCCTCTCTTTTGTGCTGCCTTCAGAGCAGTTGGTAGGGCCCTAGTGATAGATCAGGACTCCATTGTATATGCACTGTGCAAACATAAACAAAGACAGCCCTGACCCCAAGAAACTTAAAATCTAAATCACTTGACGTAAAGGTTCAGCTTTGTTACTTGTAAGTACTAAATTGTTACAGTGACTGAGGCCCGATATTAGTGGGTATTATGATTGTGACGGGTTGGATCACAGAAACCCCCTTGGGAGCTGCCAACCGATGTGCCAAGACTACTTCTATCCCTGTTTTCCCTGCCATCTCAGGACTTCAGCACCCTGTCTTGCTGAGCCAGACGCTCTTGTCTACTTCAACAAAGACCCAGAGTTTGAATTATCTGACCCAAAGCTGCAGTTTACGTGAAAACAGCTCACAGAAGTGTGCTTGTCTTTAGCACCCACATGCCCAACTCCCAATGGGGTCTAAACCCAAATAAATCTGTTTTACCCTGCATAAAGCTTATCCAGGGTAAACTCATAAATTGTTCGCCCTCTATAACACTGACAGAAAGAGATGCACAGCTGTTTGCTGCCCCAGGTATTAATACATACTGAGTTAATTAATAAGTAAAAAGTGATTTTATTAAATGCAGAAAGTAGGATTTAAGTGTTCCAAGTAGTAACAGACAGAACAAAGTAAGTTACCAAAGAAAAAAAATAAAATGCACAATCTATGTCTAATCAAACTAAATACAGATAAGATCCTCACCAGTTCCAGAATGCTCCCTTTTACAGGCTAATCTCCTTTTAGCCTGGGTCCAGCAATCACTTCACAACCTTGTAATTACTGTCCTTTGTTCCAGTTTCCTTTAAGTATCCTGGCGGGGTGGAGAAGCTCCTTCTTTAGCCAGCTGAAGACAAAATGGAGGGGTCTCTCATCGGATTTAAATAGACTCTCTCTTGTAGGTGGAGACACCCTTCCTCATGCAAAGTCCAGCTCCAAATGGAGTTCTGGAGTCACCTGGGCAAGTCACATGTCCATGCATGACTCAGTCTTTGCAGGCAGAAGCCAATTTACACATAGTATCTTGTATGTCTCCAGGAAGACTACTTATGTGGATTGGAGCCTTCCAAGCTCTTGTCTTTAAGTTGCTTCTTTCTGGATTGAGCACTTAATTTGCCATATCCTTTCCCAAGAAGTGACCAAATGTTTAACTAAGGGTATGGCTACACTTGAAACTTCAAAGCCTGCCGCAGCAGCGCTGCCACAGCAAGTGCTTTGAAGTGTGAGTTGTGGTAGCAGCGCTAGCGCTGGGAGAGAGCTTCTCCAGCGCTGCACGTACTCCAACATCCTCTACGGGTGTAGCTTTGCCGTGCTGGGAGCCGCGCTTCAGCGCTGCGGCACTGTTTACCACTGATGCTTTACAGCCGCTGTATCTTGCAGCACTCAGGGGTGTGTTTTTTCACACCCTTGAGCGCAGAAAGTTTGCAGCGCTGTAAAGCGCCAGTGTAGCCATGGCTCTAAGGCTACTTAGAAATCAAGCAATTATACAGCCAATGTTCATAACTTTGAACACACAAATGGTGCCTGCATACAACTAGGATGAACATAACCAGTAGATCATAACCTTTACATGTAGCAAAACCCTATCCCAGTTATATCATACATACATTTATGAGCACCTCCACCCCATAAAGCCTTATGGGGTACACTGTCACAATGATCACATATAATTAGAACTGATTAATCATAGAAATGTAGGGCTAGAAGGAACCTTAAGAGGTCATCTAGTCTATCCCCCTGTGCTGAAGCAAGACCACGTATATTTAGACCATCTCAGGTATTTGTCTAACCTGTTCTTAAAAATCATCCAGTGATGGAAATTCCACAACCTGTGTTGGAAGCCAATTTCAGTGCTTAACTATTAAGTTTTTCTTAATATCTAACCTAAATCTCCCTTGCTGCAGATTAAGCCAATCTTGTCCTGCATTTAGTGGATCTGCAGAACAACTGATCACTGTTCTCTGTATAACAGCCTCTAACACACTTGAAGACATACGTTCCTCCCTCAGTCTTCTTTCCCAGGACTAAACATGCCCAGTTTTTTTTTAACCCTTTCTCATAGGTCAGGGTTTCTAAATCTTTGATCATTTTTGTAGCTCTCTTCTGCACTATCTCCCAGGCCTACTGATGGGGAAGGCGGGAGGTGTCAAAGGGAGCAATTGCCCAGGGGCCCGGACGATTTAAAAGTGCCTGGCTGCTGCTGCCGCTGGCAGCACAGCAGAGCTAAAGCAGGCTTCCTGCCCGCCCTCAGTCTGCGGTACTCCTGGAAGCATCCGGAATGGTCCTATGGCACCTGTGGGGGCAGGTGGTCTCTGCACTGCCCCCCGCCCTGAGTGCTGACTTCACAGTTTCCATTGGCCGGGAACTGTGTCCAATGGGAGGTTTGGGGCTGGTGCCTGGAGGCAGCGGTATGCGGAGACCCCCTGGCCCCCTGCCTGGGAGCTGCTGGCAGAGGGGTATGCGAGTCGCTTTTGGGAGCCGCCCAAGGTAAGCGCCGACACCCTGACCCCTTCCTCCATACCAACCCCCCACCCCAGCCTAGAGCCCACACCCCGCACCCAAACTCCCTCCCAGAACCCAACCCCGCACTCTTCTGCACCCAAACGCCCTCCCAGAGCCCGTACCCCCTCCCACACCAAAACTCCCTTTCAGAGCCCAACTCCTCACCCCCTTCCGCACCCCAACGTCCTGCCCCAGCCTAGTGAAAGTGAGTGAGGGTGGAGGAGAGCGAGTGACAGAAGGAGGGTGGATGGAGTGAGCAGGAGGTGGGGCCTCAGAGAAGGGACAGGACAGAGGCGGTCTTTGGGTTTGTGCAATTAGACAGTTGGCAACCCGACCGGATTGGCAGGTATAAGCCCTGGTCATGCGGGAAGAGCGCACCTATCAGCACAGCCTAAATGTGTGGTGCAGCACCGCCCAAATGTCAGGTGGCCCGCATCCACACGGGCACGGCTTGTGCGTGCATGGGGGCCCATTGACTGTTCTGCCCTGGGGCCCAGAATTGCTGTCGGCGGGCCTGCTGTCTCCAGTTTGTCCACATCTTTCTTAAAATGTGGTGTCCAAAACTGGAGACAATACTTCAGCTAAGGCCTTACCAGTGCTGAGTAGAGCAGGACAGTTCCCTCCCAGGTCTTACATACAACACTTCTGTTAATACACCCCAGAATGATATTAGCCTTTTTCACAACTGCATCACATCATTGGCTTATATTCAGTTAGTGATTCACTATAAACTTGAGGTCCTTTTCTGCACTTCTACTGCCTAAACAGTTATTCTCACTTTGTATTTCTGCATTTGATTTTTAATTCCTAAGTGTAGCAGTTTGTACTTGAATTTCATCTTGTTGATTTCAGACCAATTTTCCAATTCATCAAACTCACTTTCAATTCTAATTCTATCCTCCAAATCGCTTGCAACCTCTCCCAGTTTGGTGTCATCCACAGGTTTTTTAAGCATACTCTTCACTTCATTATTCAAGTAAATAATGAAAATACTGAATAGTACCAGACCCAGGGTGGACCTCTCAGGACCTCACTAGATAGGTCTTCCAAATTTGAGGGCAAAGCATTGATAACAACTCTTTGAGTACAGTTTTTCAACCAGTTATACACACAGCTTATAGTATTTTGATACAGACCACATTTCCTTAGTTTGCTCCATGAGTTCTCAAAGATAATCATTATGGTTCCAAGGTTGCATCAGCTAGTTCCTTAAATATTCTCAGGTGAATTTCATCGGCCCTGCCGACTCAAATATATCTACTAATATCTATTAATATTCTTTAATCTGTTCTTTCCATATTCTGGCTTGTGTTCCTTTCCCCTTGTTAATATTGTGTTAAGCATCTGGTCACAAATAACTTCTTTTAGAGAAGACCTAAGCAAAATAGGCATTAAAACAAGGCTCCGCCTTCTTGGTGGTATCCGTTATCTGCTCTCCTTCCTGTTAAGTAATGGACCTACACTTTCCTCCTTTCTTCTCTTATTCTAATGTATTTACAGAACCTCTTCTTCTTATCTTTTGTATCCCTTGCTTGGTGTAACTCATTTTGTGCCTTACCCTTTCTGCTTTTGCTCCTATATATTTGTGCTATTCTTTTATACCCATCTGTAGCAATTTGTCCATGTTTTCACTTTTTGTAGGATTCCTTTTAGATTTTCATAAGTGATTTTAATAATTAAGAACATGTGATCTGGTTAAATTTTGAGTGAGACCAGTTCTTATTAACGGAAATTAATTTTACCCATCTAAGTAATGTTTATACTAGTATTCAGCACAATAAAAACCTCCAGCAGGTTGAACTTCTTACCAAATGTATTTTATTTTAGCATGGTTGTAGTGAGGCCGAGTGGCCTCCCTCTGAGCAGGAAAGCGAGGGACCATTACACTCCTCTTGGAGGGCGGAACCTAGATTGCCCTGCCCCCTCACTGGAAGTACCAGGGCGTGGCCGGAAGTGTAAAAGGCTGGCCCTGCCGCGCAGTTTGGGGGGAGAGCCTGAGCGGGAAAAGGACGCTTTGCCATTTCTGCCACGTCCTTGGGAGGGACCTACACCGGGCTGTTCCAGATCCCCAGACGCCAACGAGGGCTGGCCCAGAGTTCCTGCCGCTGTGTACCCCGAGGAACTGGAAGGGGCTTGGAGACCATAGGTACCGAACCCTGGGGAGGCAGGAAGTAGCCCAGGGGCAGCCACGCAGCAGCCAGCTGCAGAGCCCGGCGTGACTCAAGCAGCGTGTTGCGGCTGGATCCCCACCGATGCAGGGGCAGCCACTCCTGCCCCTGCCAGGGCCCTGGGCTGGGACGCAGTGGAGTAGGGTGAGCCCGTGTCCCCCTGCAACCCTAACCTGGGGTGGCTGACCCCCTACATAGTGCAAGGAGGCTCTAGTCCTTAACAGTCACCTGTAGACTGTTTCTTTGCTGGCTGCCTGTGCTCTGCCCAGGCTAAAGCCAGCCCTGAGAGACTGTTTTGTTTGCTGGCTGCCTGAGCTCTACCTAGGCCACCGCTAGCCCGGATAGGCTCTGTTTAAGGGTTGACTGCTTGAGCTATCCAAACCCAGGGTAAAGCCTCACAGGGACTATTGTTGGCTCTTGGCTGTCTAGCAGACAGGACCAGCCTGAGTGGCCTCCCTCCCAATGGGAGAGTGAGGGACCATTACACTGGAGAACAAGCAAATGCTCTGCTAATACAAAAAAATAAAGCTTTAAAAAAATGCAGTCGCTCTGTCCGTTATCAGAGAGTTGGCCTTCCTTGGGTCAGGAGCGTAGCATGCTAACATTAGTCATGTGCTGTGCTTATTTCAATATATTCAGCATTTATGTAAAGCAGGGTTTAAAATAACGTTATACAATAATAAAATAATTTTATTCATTTTTTATTTCCTTGGGGCCCAATGGGCCAAATTTGTACCTTGGCTACAATGAATTAAGTCCAAAGTAATTCCACTGAAGTCATTTGGTCCTGTGTGTTGATGCTTTGTATTATTTTATTTACTTCCTCTCTCCTCATAGTGAATATGAAAATACATAGATAATTTCCAGCAGAATGGTGGCTCCTGCTGATCTAGCAAATAATTTTCTAGGCTTATTTTGACTCACTCTTGGAACAAGACAGGATGGATTTAGCTCTGCATGTAGAAACTAGGCTGAAAAAATGGGTGGGAGAAAAGACACAAGCCTCTTTGTCCTCTTTGGAATTCATTTAAAACTTCACAGATGAATAAGCCACTTTATTTAACCCAGCCGTACTAAAAATAGATAGCACCACCTTAGCCTTTATGTAAACTAATGGGTTCAGCTGCATCTCCTCAGTTGCAATCGCACTTCAGAGTCTTTGCTTTAAATTGAGGTGTGTACAGAGCATGTGCAACTGGGTTGTTAAAAAGAACAGAAGATTTGGAATGTAGCTGCGGTGTTAAAATGGCAGCTAACATGGGGCAGGAAAAAGATTTAAATTGAGATTGGTAGTGAGGGGGAGGGGGACCCCATAATGTCTTTATTTTTATAAATAGCACGTAAAAACCTAGCGTCGGATTCTGCTCCAGTAATTCCATTGAGCCAACAGTTACTCTGGATTTATGCTGCTGAGATGGACAGGAGGATTTGACCTCAAGTCTGGTGGCGGTGCTGTTTTTAGTGCTTTGTTTTGTCTTTTCTCTTGTTCTATCACTTTTCTATGAAGCACTGAATCCTCCCTAGGTTGCTGTATCCCACGCCTCAGTTGGGCCTAATCTTGCTCCCATTGGCTTCAGTGCATGCAGGATCAGGTCCATTATTTCAGTGGCATACATTTACGTATGTAAATTTACATACATTTCAGGGTATGTAAATAATTCTGCTGGAGTGCTACTACTGGGCAAACACTGTACATGCTACAACACAGGGTCGGGGGGGGCGAGTAGGAGTGTCAAACAAACTGACGGATTGTTTTCCCACAAGAGAGGGAGTTTCCATGCCCAAGTCTGCGGCAGCAGAATGGAGATCATCCTCATGTTATCTTACATGAAGGTAGTTTGAACACAAGCCTCATTTCCCTGACATTTGACCTCTTAATAAACTGTATATTTCACAGATATCCACAGCAACCTGGAAACTCAAGTTTGCCTTACGGAGTCTGTCTATCCGGCAATCAAAGGCATAATCTAGCGTAGGTGTACCAATCAGTGCTGTAATTACTCCTTTGATTGCAGTGTAGACATACCCAGGATGTTGTCTTGAAATTTTTGCTGCAAAGAAGGCAGGAAGTATGATCTCCTAACCTGAGGGACCTGCAGGGAAAGAGGGCCTATCTTTTGGTGCTGCTGTCTGAACAAGTCTGCACCACTAAGGCCAGTTCAAGCAAATCTGGGACTGACTGCATGGTCATAGCCTCCTTGAAGGCAAGGTCCTAGATTTCGTAACCTTCTTTACACCCCCACCTTCCCCCAAAACCTCAGTCTGATGAGGAAAGAGTGTTGAGTAGCTGTGTTCAGATCTGGGGGGTATGTGTTTGGGGAAGGCATTAGGAGGCTAGTGGATGGAGCTGTCCTGTTAAGCGGGAAGAAGGGGAAACCTATGCTGTTGTGATGGGCCAGTGTATTTCATGGTGAGTGCTGGGGCAGCTCCAGGCACCAGCACAGCAAGCGCGTGCCTGGGGCGGCAAGCTGGCGGGGAGGCAGCCTGCCGGTCGCTGAGAGGGCGGGAGTCAGGCAGCCTTCGGCGGCATTTCTGCAGGAGGTCCACCGGTCCCACAGCTTTGGCAGCAATTCAGCGGTGGGCATGCCAAAGGCGCGGGACCGGTGGACCTCCCACAGAAACATTGCCAAATCTGTGTTAGCAGTGGACTGCCTGCAGACGTGCCACCGAAGGCCGCCTGACTGCCGTGCTTGAGGCGACAAAAAATATAGAGCTGCCCCTGGGCAAGTAGGACTAAATTTTGTGGCAAATTCACTAACGAGGTTTTCACAGACTAATTTTTAAAAATGAAGACCCGAGTAAGTTAAGTAGCCTCTTGTTGTTTTTGATATTAAACACAATTTATTTTATGCTTGCTCAATATTTTCAGTATTTAACATGTCAATATTTTTCTATTGCCAAGACCTAACTGTCTTGTAGAATTTATCAGGGAGGAAGCTTGAGATTTGGGCAGCTGTGTTGGAGACAGTTGGGTTTCCTGGCATCTGAGGAGATTGGAAGGCTGTCTGCAATGGTGGGATAAGCACCTTTACTGGTTGTTTCTGCTAGAATCATCAGCACTGAAATTAACACTGATATTGAAAATTAACTCTGAAACCCAGTGATAACGTGCCATTTCATACCTCTGAGAGGTGTTGTTTCAGGCCCTTTGGTGATTCAGGCAGACATTTGTGTATTGTATCAGAGGGGTAGCCGTGTTAGTCTGGATCTGCAAAAGCAGCAAAGAATCCTGTGGCACCTTATAGACTAACAGATGTTTTGGAGCATGAGCTTTCGTGGGTGAATATCCACTTCGTCAGATGCATGGGGCGAAGTGGGTATTCACCCACGAAAGCTCATTCTCCAAAACGTCTTTCAGTCTATAAGGTGCCACAGGATTCTTTGCTGCATTTGTGTATTGTGTAACTGAAGTCAATGTAACTTAGGTTGACTTACAGTGGTGTCTACAGTGCTGTGTTGACTGGAGATGCTCTCCCACCGACTTATCTTATTCTTCTTGGGAAGCTGGAGTACAGGAGTCGACAGGAGAGCACTCTGCCATCAACTTAACAGGTCTTCACCAGACCTGCTAAATCGACATTATTGCATTGATCGCAGCAGTGCTGATCCAGCTGTAAGTTTAGACACACCCTTAGTTTATATAACAATGAATAATAGTTTGTGGAATACAAGATAGTAACTGATGGGCAAAAGAACTGGTTCACTGATCACAATTAGTCATGCCAATTCAACATCTCAATTCAACCGCTGCAGCCAGGCCCTTGATAAAGAGGGAATATCCTGCAGCCCCTAGGGAACTTATGTTATTGGAACAACTTATACTGCATATCATGAGGCACTGGAAAAAAGTTATGTACTAATAGGCTTTTCTGTGGGACTCATCACAGTATTGTCAACCCAATCAGATATCACGAGTCAGACCTTCAAAAAAATTTTTTTTAAATCAAATCACATTTTCAGTTTGCCTCTTGACTTTTTAATTCCCATCTGTTCCTTCGCCCATGTGCCTGTGTGATTGTTTCAGGTTGAAAAAATAACCTATAATTCAACACAAATGGCTGCTCATATGGAGACTCGACTTACCCCCTTTCCATCCTTAAGCTAGTGGAACTTCCATCCATTTCCTTTTGCTGTCTTCACCCAACAGCCCCACTCTCCTGCCTCCCACTACCCCGGGACTCTTTCTGCTCCAAGGCCATACATGACGTCAGTGTTCAGTGGCAGGACAGGTTTGTTGCAAGCACCAAAATCCTGTGACTCACACTCAGTTTGTGAGAGCGGCAACACTGCCTTCCCTGGCTGCTCAGAGGGGACTTCCCTTCCCCACCACTATCTCCAGGCTGGGGGAGCTGCCATCCATCTGCCCATCACTATCCTCTGTACCCAACACCCTGCACCCCATTCCCCCTAAATCTACCTCCTGCCCCCCCTCATTCTCCCTATGCACCTTTCACAGTGTTTCTGTTGCTCCTCACAATCCCTGCGTCCTGTCCAGTCCCCCAAACCATAGAGTGCCAGCCATTTTGCCTATGGGCATGGTTTCAATCTAATTAAAAACAATAGGACGGTTTATCAAGAGCAGCCTCATTCTCATATGCAGACAGATTGTAGGGAAATGGCAGCCACCTTGCTGGCTGCAGCCACATTAATAGTAATAGGGGACGGTGGCCATTTTGAGTAAAGGAAAATTCATGTTCTCTTGAGACAGGTCAAAACCTGCCCCAAAATTGCTAGAGTTGTGATGATAATCACAAGACCATTAATGTACCTCTTTGGGGTAGGTGAAAATGTTATAAATGGAGAAGCTGAGGCATGGAAAGGTCAGGTCCTATGTTTTCAAGTGCCCACCAATGTTGGGTGTCCAATGTGGGACTGTCAGGGCCTGATCCAATCACCACTGAAGTCAGTGGACGTTGCCCTTTGAGTCTATTTCCCTTGGTCCCGAGACCATGAAACTTCAATTGAAATAAATGGGAGCTGTGGACTCTCATCGCAACGGAAAACCTGCAAGTGAAGGCAAGGCGGAGACCATGCCAGGGCAATTCCCTCTGTACCCCTTCTGCCCAGTCAGGATCTGCTGCGTTCTGCTCTTCTCCACCCATAGAAGCTGAGGGCAGCATTCAGGCCCATACTGAACAGGAGTTCTCCTGCCAATACTACGTATTAAAAAAGTAACATGTACTATACAGTATTCTCATGTTTTCTGACATATCTGATGCATTCGAAGTCCTTGATATTTTGTTATTTATAAATTAAATCACCAGCGCATACAAAAAGATTGTCACAATCCATTAACAAAAACAAGCTTGAGCTTTGGCTTGATTTCATATCCCTGACCAATTGTTGGAATACAGTTGTTCGCATTTTAAACAAATCTCATGCTTTATGTGTGTGAATGGTCAGAGGGCATGAAAATGTTCACATGTCCCTTGTAATGGAAGGTCCAGAGCCTCAAAGTTTGCATGACAGTATAAGAGAGACTGAGGTGAGGGATAATAATTCCGGTTGGCTGAAGATTCCATGTAATTGGATTCCTATTAATCAGTTTTAGTTACGTGGTATAAGACAGGCCGGAGTTTTCTTAGATCACAAATATTTTTTGATAGAGCTGGTTGGAAAATATTGGGGATTTTTTTTAAAAAAAATTTCATTTTCATCAAGATTTTAAGAAGAAAATTTCAACTTTTTGTTGAAAATGTTTCAGTTTTTCAGCTTTTGTTTTTTCCACAAAAAATTGACATTTATGAGGAAAGGTGACACTTAGGGCTGGTCTACAGTATTGGGGGGGACCGATCTAAGTTAAGCAATTTCAACTATGTGAATAATGTACTTAGCTCTCCCGTCTATTCCCCTTGCGCTTCTTGTTAAGGTACAGTACCGGAGTTGACACTAGAGTGACCGGCGGTCAATTTATCACGTCTATACTAGACATGGTAAATCGACCCCTGCTGGATCGATCGCTGCCCGTCGATCTGGACGGTAGTATAGATAAGCCCTATTTGAAAATCCAAATGTCCAGAACTGAGTGAGCTTAAAAACAAACAAGGAAGCCTATTTAACATAGCCCAGAGTGTGTCCTTGTTGGCACAAGTGAGCTCATTGGAATTTAGATACTGTACCTGGGATGTAAGAAATGAATGTATATTCTCAAAGTATAAAGAAGAACGTTCTTCCAATCTATACTGTAGCAGGAAAGAAGGAAATGAGCAGCAGTTCTATACTGTGAACCTGAGGAATATGCTGTTTACCATGGGAGTCATTCCTCTGAACAGATACCAGATAAGATAAGAGTTTTCATCCAGTAGAAAATTGACTTTTATGCTGGATTGGAGATTGAAAGATCGTAAGCACCAAATGAGGTTCCGATGATATGGGATAAAAAACTTTCATTAGATCTAAACTCCAGACCAATTTCTACCAAATAGGGGATGTCAGATATGTTGCTCATGTGAAATACATTGGGCTAAAATGTATGACTGTGGATACATAGGATTCTCCCATACTTCCACATGTTTTATGCTAGATATCTTCTGTATTGGGGTTAATGGGATGTGGTTTGGTACAAAACCGGCACTTTTTAGCACAATGCACCACAACAATCAGGTTATCCATTCCTGACAGTGCCTTAAATAAAGGCCACCTCACTTGAAAGAGGCGTTTTAGCCTTCACATAAAAATGTCAAGAAACATTCATCAGAGGAGACATCAATAAGTAGAAGGCTGAATATAAATAAATGAATAAATATTCATGAAAATGGTAGCACTTAACATTACATGGATTTCATAGATTCTAAGTCCAGAAGAGACCATTGTCATCATCTAGTCTGATCTCCGGCATAATGCAGGCCACAGAACTTCTCCAAAATAGTTCCATGACCGTAGCTTTTAGAAAAACACTTGATTCAAAAATTGTCAGTGATCCACCACAACCCTTGGTAAATTGTTCCAGTGGTTAATTACCCTCACTTGCAAAAATTTACACCTTATTTCCAGTCAGAATTTGTTTAGCTTCAGCTTCCACACATGCCACACCTTTCTCTCTGAGATTGAAAAGCTCACTATTAAATATTTGTTCCCCATGTAGAGACACATATACTATAACCAAGTCACTCCTTAATTCTCTTTAAGCCAAATAGCTTGAGCTCGTTGGTTCTGTCACTATAAGGCATGTGTTCTAATCCTTTATGGCTTTTCTCTAATCCTTTATGAGTTGCTGAAGTACTACCATGATGGGGGCCACATAAGCATGTAAACAGAAGGCAGGCAGCGTACCCAGTGCTATGCCACAAGCTAGCATAGAACAGCCAGACAGTAAATCCCAATCATTTGCAGGATCTCTGTATGGCTTCTGCTTCACTGAAACACATACCACAAAGTGTTACAACCTCCCCTGCTTCCTTTTTGAATAGAATCTCTCGATAATTGTAAGCATGATTGACAGAGAGGCCAGCGCTCAAGTTACATGATCTTTATCCTTTTGGTAACATGACATTTTTGGAAAACATTGTTCCATGATGGATTATCCCAGTCTTTCATCTTTTCTGCTGTATGACGCTACTTTTCCAGCATAAGCACAGAGCTTCCAGTAATGTTAGTCTCTAATGGGCTCTACAAGAATCTTTCAAACAAGTGTTTAAAATGTGCATTGTATTAAAAGATGAATGAAAATGAGCCAGCTGGCCTACTGCTTAGCGTTTCAAGCAACACAGGGCAACAGAACTAGGAAGGTTGCTTAAACAGGAGAAATTCAAACCTTTGTCATTTTAAAGACAAGACGTAAGCAGTGAATTCTGAGTTCCCTTGGCTGGGAACAGCTCTAGTAAAAAGATGGGAAATGGTAAATACTGTATATATGGAACTGAAATTGAATTTAGAATAGTTCATACAAAGGAAAGTGGCCATTAACTGCATAAAAAACAATGTGAGAACATTCAGTTTGCAGGGCATGAGTTTGCTTAACTGACTAACTAAAATGGCTTCTGTATTATATGCAGAATGGGAAATGCAGACCTCCCGGCTGCCATTTTGTATTTTTCAAGCAAGAAGTCTTTGATATATACCAGCTCTTCAAATAGGTCTATTATAGGCTTTTAATAGACTAAATTGTGTAATACATCTATGGGACATACAGTAGTTGAATGTTATGTACAGATGACATTTTACAAAATTATAAAGAACTGAAATAGAGCAAAATCTAACAATGTCTTATTCCATAAAACTTTTTTTTCCATACTACATGAAATATTATTCTACAAGCTAGACTAGAAAAATATGACAAGATCATTTTTTTTTAGTTTCTACAAAGTTTTTTCATCCAGAAAAAATACAAAATAACCATTGAGTTTCAGATAGACAACACTGTTGTACAGAGACAACATAATTTGACACATATAGACCTGCAAATTGAAGAAATAGGGCTTGCTTTTTAAAAAACATTTTGCTCTCTTTCCACCTTGTTCTTTTCTTTAGAGTCTCTGGCCTACTTTCAGGAAAATACAAACTTTTTTTTTTGTCTGTGAGGTTGTTAAACTGTGGCCATTTGGCTTTAGTAGACAGCTTTATTTTTACGACTCCATTCACTTCAATTAAAATGCTAAAAAGAGCAATATGAAAGAGGAAACAGGGAAGAGGGAAATGATTAGGTTGAACGGATGAGAAAGTACAGCAACTCTGTATGGACTGTAGTCTTATGTAATTCAATGAAAAAAGTAATAGTGTGTGGCTATCTTGCCATGTTATGTCTAGAGGGTTTTTTTGTGCTTCCTGGGAAGAGTGCTTAGGAAAGTCCCTTTGTCTTCAGTTGGAAACAGGGTAAGGCCCATATGTGATAAGAAAGGGTAAGCGTCCAAAAGCAGAAAGAGAATATTGGGGAAGAATCAAGTTTTTCCATTTAAAAAAAAAAAAAAATTAGGTGGTGGCATGTTTAATGTCACCCCAAGTACAGCTGGGCAAAGCTGCAGGTTATTATTTCAGTGAATTCTCAGAGCTAAACTCAGGGTTTTTCCAGAATGTTGTGAAAATTCTTGACAAGGAAAGCAAAAATCCAGTGTTTAGAGCATGCCACACACTCACTCAGTTGCCTCACTGCTGCGGTTGTTTGTTTGTTTGTTTTTCTGTCATAGTGGAAGTGATGTAGATCATACCAACTTAGTCCCCACTGCCCTGCTCCTGTCACTGCTGTGTTACCACTGCCTCCATGCCTGGTCCCCGGGTACTCAATGTGTTAAACAAAAATCTTGAGTTTGTTCTCACTTTTTATAAGAGCGGTGCCACTAAGACCACCACGCAGAAGAGGTTGACAAGAGTCAGCAGCCAGGCACTGCAACGGGTCATGAGGCCTTCTTCAAAGCTTCAGGTACTGTGGTGAATTTTGGATAGTCTTTAGCCAGAATCCCATTCAGCCAACAAGCTCATTTTGTGACAGAAAAGGTATGAGAGTCCAAGGCAAAACAGACTGTTATAAAGGTTTGAAAAAGAAAGTTCAATCATAACTACTATGATGCTTATAAAATGGTCACAAATCCCAAACACCCCAAATAGTGAACTGTATACATATACATACATTAATGATGCTTTGAAGTAAAATACTCTCTTTCCTTTGTACTAATAAACATTCATTCCACAGAATTTTTTATACTTAAATATATTACATTTGGTGGCTAAGAATGTATAAAATTATCTTATTAACACATCTGGCCAGTAAACTTTAGTGATCATCACACACTGAAAAGCTTCCTCTAGAGAAAATTATTACTGGACAAAAGAATGCACTTGAAAGTAAACAGAGTAAATGCTGGAAGAAATTGTATTATTTCTTTAAATCTGTAACAAGCTGCTTTTTCCAGCTGAGACATTAACTGGAAATACAGGACCCATCCAGTCCTGAAAAGGAATGAGATGTGGACAGTTCTAATTCCATAGTTTACAGGGCATTTGTCAGTTGAAGAGTGGAATCCTGCTGAATGTATGCATATCCTCTATCAAACACTGTCCACTGGGTAATATTTCTGGCCCCGATCATCACCTCCCATGGGATGGGGCCCAAGGACAGGGAATCTCTGTAAGGCTCCTGTCTGGGGAGCCGGCTTTGCCCCCAACAGAGAAGGCTATAGGGCCCATCCTCAGACATGGCTGATATGGAGAATCCAGGGGAGCCCAGGGTCATCCCTGGAGGTCCTGTGTCCCAGCACCAGCTCTGGCCCTCAGGAGATGGCTCCATTGGAGCTGTGCTACCAAAGCCTCATCCTGGCTGCACCTGCACCCAAGAGCTCAGCAGAAGATAATGCAGCTCTAGCCCATATTACTTTTGCTGATTAATGATGACAGGATGGGATGGGGGATGATATGCATTTACCCCACTACCCCACTCATTCCTACCACAAACTGTCCTATCTTTATTCCCTCCCCCGGTGCACAGGGTTCAGAGGAAGGCTGCTACCTTTGCAGTCCCTCACTTTCGCAGGTCAAGGTGGAACGATTTGGGCCTCTGTACTTATTTTTGATACATTACACATAATGAAAGAATAGTCACAACAGTTCCTATTAACATCTTGGGGCAAATTCAGCCTTGGTGTAAGCAGGGGCCATTTCTATTGGCATTGGTGGAGATGACACTCAGTTACACCAAGGCTGAATCTGGACCCTGAAGTGTGTGCACAAACAGCACAGTTCACCCCATCAAATCTACAATAAACAGTCCCACTTCACAAACACCAGTGATTAGCTATTCCGGTTCAAGAATTGTACATCAACAAAGCATTTCTAAAACTTTTGCTCCTTGTTTAAAACACAGTTAATAAGAGGCTGGTTCATTTGAATTTGCACAGAATGGTCAAAGGGAGAGTACTGCTTTTTTCTGCACCTGTAAAGGTCGGCTCCAATTTCTGTATCACCATGTATGCAAATGTTACACTTGTGTTTCTATACAAAAAGTTACAAAGTCAAAGGGTGACATTATATTACATCTAATGTCCATAATATCACAGTGCTAGTTTTAAATGGCTAAAAACAAGAAAGGTTTTAGATTTTAAGATGTTCCTTCTGTAGAAATTCAAACGCTTTGTGCTGCTGTTGATACCTGAAAGCAGCCTGGCTCTAATAAGGCGAATCCACTAAAATGTGCTAATTAAAATTGTTAGCATTTTTTCTTTGTGATCCCACAGTAACTGGAATGTATTTCCTAATGTGTCCCATTGTTTCCTAAGGAAAATTTAAACAAATAGTATGAATCCCAGCCTGAAAAATTAAATGTTCAAAAGAACAGTTCTAAAGCCCATACACTTCTTACCCTGTACTAACTAAACAAAACCTTTGCAGATTTAAATACAGATTACTTGACATATCTTCAGAATGTGTTAGCTTTTCAACAACATTCACAACCAAGTTTCACTTCTGAGGCCGTGGAGTTCCTAGTCATCCTTTGCAGTTCTGCTTTCAATGTTATCTGTATTGCCTTCCACTTCTGGAGCTGGATGTGCTAAAATATCTGTAACGAAACAGTTCACTGGTGTTTATTTCCCCATATGACTACGATAACCTTACTTGATTCACTGTGTTCACTGAAGCAGATGATATGTATTATGGGCTCAGAGCTGCAATTAGTAATTAACTGTACTTGCAAACCAGCTGTGAAATCCAAAATAGGAAACACTAACTTCACAGCAGCTTGACTTTACAGGTGACTGCAGACACGGAAAATTGATATTTTGCAAATGGGGAAGTACTGAGTCCTCTTGTTTAAGATATAATGCCCACTGAAGTCAATGGCAGTGTATTGGCTGAGTAAGGACTACAGGAGCATGCCATATAAATCAGATTTATTAGGCCTTCCACTACTGAGGATCTCAGGTCCAAGTCTTAGAAAAAATGTGGTCATGCTGTGCAGACCAGATTTTTTAATACAGATCATGTTAACATTTCCGCTTGAAGCAGGCAGAATGATTATATTCTTCTATTGCCTCCAGCCTAAAACCCCAAAATATTGACTGAAATGGTGAATGGTTTGACTGTTTTCAAGAACAGAATTATTTGTCCTTGCTCAGTTTTTGGAGATAAGGGGAGGGGCTGCACGCAGTGAAGAAAGATTCCACAGCCTCATCCTGCAACCACTATTCTCACAGGCAGTCCTACCGAAGTCAGCAGGAGTCTGGGCTGGGGTAAGAAGGGCATGCAGCTTGCGGTTCCAATGCTGATGCATTTAAATGCAAACTACATAAAGATTTAAGAAAATAGCCCTTTTTTCTTTGCCACAAGTATTCTACTATCTATAACAATCTACATAATGTAGGACTTCATGTAAGAACTACATTCTTACACGTTTATATCTTTTAGCCAGATATTTACCGCCCAGTGACACTATTAGTCATAATATATGTACGTGTTAGCGTGTATGCTGAATTAATGCGAGTTTCAGTGACACAGTGATGCTTTGGAAACATACAGTTATTAAAAACTTTGCTTCTAGGCTTTTATCTATATAAATAGAAGGGGATTATGCCTGTCAACAGATTTGTTTCCCAGTTCAGAGTGACGTGCTAATAATGTGCAATAAGCTGGCTGTTAGCCATTTGAATGACCAGTGGTAAACTTGAGTTTTAGGCATTTTAGATGCTCAGCAGCTAACCTTGATTGTTCATTCCTTAAATACAGCTATAGTCTTCTCAGGTATTTCTAAGGCACCTGTCCCTGTAGTACCTAACTACACATTTAGTGGCTTCTGTATATCAGCAATGAATTCCAACATGTTACCCTGTCTGGAAATGTCATTTTTCTATAGTGGAGGGTGAGGATCATGAATTCATACTTTCCAGATCCATTTGCTGCTGTTGAACACAGACTCTTTGGTCAGCAGGAGGATTCTTGTCTTCCATGGATTTCAGGTCATCAGGTGGCCAGCGTAGCTCTCCACTTTCAACTTCCCCTGATTCAGTTGGCTCTACCACAATTGATGGCAACCTTTTTGACAGCTTGGGGTACTTCTCATGTGAATCTGGAAAAGCCTAATAAAATATTGGGTTATATGTGAGTCAGAATAGCACACACTGATTTTATTTGTTTTATTCAGGCTGTGATGGTGAGTACACCATTGGAAGGCTTTCATATGGAAGATGTCCTCCTCCTTCCTCACTGACTCCAGGGTATCCTCCCCATTTGCCACTCTACTTTAATATCCATCATACTTTAAAGGGTCTGTGTCATATCCACCTTACCTCCAGTCAAGAGGTACTGGATAGGATGCCATTGACACACCTCTTTCATTCACTGATGTAAACACTGTTGAGGATTCACAGAAGCATTCCCTCCTGCTAAGGCTATGTGCATTGTTCTATCCATTGACAGTCTTTGAGTGTCTGAAGAGTAAGAGATTGGGCCCAGAAATCCAACAGTTCTCCAGCATGCTGTGCAAGCAATTAGTGGTCACTAGGGTGACCCGAGATACTTAATAATAATATTAAAAGAGTTTAGCAAAAAATCCCTTTTCAATATAGGTCACCTATTAGTCTAACATTCATATGTATTCACTGGAGGAACTGTAAAACCCAGGACCACATTTGTGTTACTAAAGCATGCATCTTCAATCCTTGGTCCTTCACTGCTATTGCTCAGCTGTGATTTATTCATGTTTTCTTGCCATGAAAGTTTATTTAGAAGACATTTCGATGAGCTATTTTGTAAACGGTACAATTCAATGTTTAATAACACATTTATGCAAAACGGGCATCCATGGAGACCGTCTTAAATCAAAGGACAGCTCAAGTTATTATTTTCAATTGACCCATTAAATCTCCAGGTCTCACATTATATAGTGATCAAAGCTAGAAACAGAACTTTTTTTCCCCCTAAGGTAAGAAGCTACATATATTAAAATGAAAACTATAGCTCACTAGATATTTATAGCAAAGGATATTACAACTTGTCAACAATTGTCTTTTGCTTTTCAACATTTGTAGATCATATAGTATTTTCGAATCCTTTTGTTTTCTAGGAAAGCAAGAAAATTAAATACAAAAGCTTCCAGAATGCTAATACAACATTAATATTGTTGCCACTTTGCTGAAACCTTACAACTGGATCTTCCCCAGTGTTTCTATGTTCAAGTCAGTACAAGTGTATTGTGTTAATTTCTCCTCAACATTTAAGTTTCTCTTTATAACAGTAAAGGAGAGTTGGAGACTAGCGGACAAAGCAAAGGACTGGGGAGCAGGAACTCTCAAATTCAACTCCAGGCTCTGCCACTAATTCACTGTGTGATGCTGGGCAACTCACAAATTCCACTCCCACTCTTCCACCTCCATCTACACTAGAGTTATAACTAAATCAGGAAACCCAGTTACAACATTGTTGTTATCTGACCCAGCTATAACACATTTCCAGTTAGAAGTAGAAACAAGACCTTTACCATGTTCCCTAAGGAGGCTAAAACATTGAAAATGTAGTTCAGGTCCTGTCTACATGACAAACTGGAACTGAATCACAAGACAACTGCATTTTACCAGGATGCCTTGACTCAGAAAGTGACCTTATTTTTGTAACACTCAGGCTCCTAGTTACCCCCCATGTTGCAGTAGCTGTCATGTGTCATATCATGTCTTCTATTAGAATGTAAGCTCTTTGGGAAAGGCAATGTCTATTCCTGTATGTCGGGAAAGCACCATTTTTGGCCCTGCCATGATAGATAAAATATGTAACTGTAATCTCTGTACAGGTCTCTCCATCTGTAAAATAGGAAGGATGATAATTCGCTACCTCCCAGTGGTGTTGTGAGGATTAATTAGTGTTTGTAAAGCTCTCTGAAGATGTAGTGTTACATAGCATGCTTACTGTGACAGACTGCTAAGACATTATTAAATAAGGCCTTCAGTATACTAGAAAATTCCACTGGTTTAGCTAAACAGTTTAATAATCGTTCTAGTTAAACCTTTCCATCCCTAAAATAGATGCACTTAAAATGGCTGGACCCTTCCTTATTATAGTCAGGGTTGGAAGCACACCTATTATTAAGGTTGCCTGGAGCTTCCTATTATATGAGCATATTTTCAGCTGCTTATAACATTGCCAAACTTTAACCATTTTGGCTGAAATTCTCCACATCAGATGTCTGCCTCTCACTGAATTTTTCTGGAAAATTTTCAGCCAAAATGGCTCAGCTGTATCTGGGAATAGGGCTAGGGAAAAATTATAAATGGGTTGGAGCAGGGACTTGAAATATGCATGAGGCATGTGCCTTTTGCCTTCTATGTGAAAACCTGCCCAAATTTGCCCAAGTATTAAACTTTGAAAAACTGAAGTTTTTACATGCTCAGTAGAGACTTAAGATTTTAGCCGCTAATTCCTCTATGATTCCATCCTCTCCGGGCATGCTTCTGCCTGGAGCTGAGCAAAACTTTCTCTGCAATTGCAGTTCTGGGCTCCTGTGGGCAGTGCTGGATCTGGGTCCAATCACTTGAACTGGGAGCAGGAAGAATGTGTCTCTCTTGCATACTCTCAATGACCCCTTGTTGAGCCAGCCAGTGTGGAGAAAGAAACTGCCTGATTTGCATGCAGAGCAGACAAGAGTCAGAGTGGCGTGGGTGCAGGAAGTAGATTGGGACAAAGAGGCGAGGAAGACTGAGAGGGAAAGAGTGAGACTGGGAGTTGGGATTGGGGTGGGGACTAGTCCTGGCTGGGCAAGGAGACTGGAACTGGGAGCTGGGGAAAAAGTGATATTGGTTGGGTGTGGAGACAGGAACTAAGAGCCATTGGAGCAGGGAAAAGGTGCTGAGGAGAGACAGACTAAAAGCCAGTGTGCAAGAGGAGAACTGGAACTGGCTGGGCAAAGAGATTGGGTCAAGGAATTCTGGAGGGCAGGAGGAAGGCTGAGATTGGACGAGGTGAAAGAGATTGGGATTGGGAGCCTGTGGGGGCAGGGAATGGGGGTGGGGTGGTGGGAAACTGGAGGCCAGGGTATGCGGGAGAGAGAGGGAGATTAGATGAGGAACCAGGAGGGGATGAACTTGGACTGGCTGGGCAAGGAGAGTAGGAATGGGATGGGAGAGCTTGGGACAGAGAGTCAGGCGTGATGAGACTAGGACTTGCTGGCAGGGAGATTGGGACTGGATTGAGAAGCCTGAGGCATAGAGAGATTGGGACTAGGTAGGCAAGGAGAATGTGATTGGGACAAGAAGCCAGGAGTGGTGAAGAAAGGGGACTAGTATAGGAACAGACTGGAAGGGATAGGGCAAAAGGGGTCAAGCCTGGGGGAAACAGGCAGAAGAGTCTGTGCTCACTCAAGTGTACTCAGCTCCAGAGCCTGGAATGGGACCCTAGATTCCTGAGTCTCACCATTCTTCTTCTGTCACCAAATATCTGTGAAACACAATGGCAGTGTGTCCTATCTCCTAGAGTTGGTTCACATAGATGATGACAACCTCCTATTGGTATTTGTTACTCCTGTAGCTGAAGTGACAGAAGATGTGGTGGATCTAAAGGTTCCAACCCTGCAGATGAACCGTGTAGGCATCAATATGATGTCAAATGATGGAAGTTTTCTGTTTTTTCAGATTGCTTTGTTAAAAACCTAAGAAATCACACACACAAACCAGTTAGAAGAACATTATTAAGGTTGCAAAGTCAAGGAAATGTCAGAATCAAGCTTGCCTATGCGACTTTTAATTCAACCTCCGATCCAGTCTTTAATTATATAATGACATAACTATTTTTTTCATAGGACCACTGCCACATTCAGTCCACAGGATCGACCTGCCCTGGGGATGAATCAGGACAATGTACTCAAGGAGACTCTTGTCTGTAGGACCCCTGTCTGATTTTGTTGTAGAAGTTGAAAGGTGTGTAGCAACTGAGGGTAGGTGATTCAAGGAATTGAAAGGAAGGTCTCATGGATAAGGAACAATAAAAAGGTGTATAAAAGAAAATGTGTGATTTATGCTAGAGGAAACAATCAATAGTAAACAAGAAAACACAGTCAGTCTTTGGCATTTTCCTGCATTTGGAAAACATTTCACTATAGATAGATATGTTCCCATGAGATGCAACTTATACTCAAGACCCTGTGTAAAAAATGGATACAGTTCATCCACTAGGTGCTGTAAGAATTATTTTGGGGAAATTCTATGGCTTGTGTTATATAGGATGTCAGGCTAGATGATCACAATGGTCTCTTCTGGCCTTGGAATCTATTAATCCTGTGATTGTGTCAAAGCATTTCTCTCCTAAAAAGGTCTGCCTTTTCACTGTGAACCTACAGTTATCTGGGTACCCTATAATCAGTGCAGTAGTATTAAAAAGGCTTAATAAAATATTCACCGTATAGCCTCACCTAGTGATATATCCGTATATCCCCACCTAGTGATGTCTGCTTAATCCTGAAATAGAATATACATACGTGCAAAACCAATTTTTTTTAAAAAAAACTGTACGTTATGGCTTGTTGATAAACTTCACTCTCTGTCTGTATTGTAGCCCTGTCGGTGTTCGAACATTTATTATTGCATGAAACAAGGCTTCCTCCCATTCAAGTCAATAGCAATTTTGCAATTGGCTTCACTAGGAGAATGATCAGGCTCCCAAACCTTACATTTTTTAAATTAAAACTGAATAGGTTTACATGTATATTTTAGACATTGTTTTTCTGCGTCCGCTGCCGTCAGCTGATCTAGATTGCTGGTTAATGTATAAAAGCTACTAGTTGTATCACATTGCATATGTTTTTGTAAAGCAATACAAAATACTTTGATTCATCTAAACTTACCTGGGTAGAAGGGCCGCCTTCTTCCATAACAGGTTCCCGTGTGTTCATCACCTCTGTCATGCTGCAAGTATTAAAATCAAGTTGGACAAATTCGGCTTTGCACTTGTTAAAATAATCTTGTTACAGGCTGTCCTTTATCATAACCTCTTGAAATCTGTTTACTTATTAACAGTGTTTTTCCTCCTTCTTACACACAATTATTGCTCATAGTCAGAGGACTATTAAGATTGGGCCACATGCTACACTCTGCTATACTGTGCAGAAAGTTGCTAAACTGCCAAGTGAGGGGCCAAATTCATGGTGAGGGACTCCAATATGCCCTCCTGTAGGACACAGACTCCCTGGAGGTTCATCCATCTGGTTGGCACTTATGGATCTTGGAGGTACAGTCAGAGGTGGGGAGAGGTATTGTATCAGATTCTAGATAGATAGGAAGGGGAAGAGCTGGCAGAACAGCTGCTAGACATGACATGGTCCCTTTTTCATTGTGAGCAGTCTTCCAAGCCAAAATCTTCAAGCTGGCTACTACTGGTTAGTCTGTATATGTCCTGACATCTCAGGGTTTATGTGGTCAACCCCCTTCTGCCCTGAATGGGAGATTAGAAAAGAAACTCCGAATTCCCACACTCCTTGATAGAAAAATTGGCATTAGGGCAGAATATTTCAAAGCAGAAGTACCAAAGTATTTGTGTTGGGGGAAAAACAGAGAAGGCGAAACATATAGTTTGGGGCCTGCCAGCCTTGAAAGTGACCTGTTAATTATTAATATGTGGTCATACAGATTGTATCTACAGGCAAATATGTACCCAAAGAAATACTAAACAAACTTGAACTAAACTAATTTTTGATATTTTATGACAGAAGTTTACAATGACAAGATGTCTTTCCCATTTATTAATGACACAATAATTCCTACTAAACCATTAACTGCATACAACCAAATTGTTTTGGTGTCTAGGGGCCAGATTTTCAAAGGTGCAGATAGGCACCTATTGGATTTTCAAAAGCACCTAAGCTGGTTAGGCCTGTAGGACCAGATTTTTAAAGGTAGTATCTGGGCACCTAGCTCCTGTTGAAATCAGTGGGAGTTACGTACCTAAACACCTTGACAAATCTATCCCCCAAATCTTATTGAAACCAATGGGTGTTAAGTGTTTAACCTGCTTAAGTGTGGCTATAAATCCCACTAGCACCTATCTGCATCTTTAGGCACCTAAATACCTTTGCAAATCTACTGATTCTGTCTAGCACACACATAACTGAAAATAGAGGGATCTAAGAGGGACCAGACACTGGCAAGGAGATGGTCCCACAATGATCTTCACTGCGGTGAGTTACTTAGTCTAGTGCAGGTCTATTATTTATACGTCCATACAATTAGGATTTTCCCCATACTTGAGCTTTATAAATAAAATATTTGTCCTTCTACTGAAAGAAATTATGATAGTGACTGAAAATTACACAAATTATTAGGAAAACTGCAGTCATCAAAAGATAACTCAATCTCCCAATTAATTGTCTGAATGTATGACCTACTGACAAAATGGGCTAAAATCATCTTGGGTGTAACTCCATTGGCTTTAGTGGAGTTACGCCCTGGATGAATTGGGCACAGTGTGTTTAGTCTATCTGCTGAGTTCAGCAAGTGAAGAGCTACTCACTTTGTGAGACTCCTTTAGAGTATGTAATGCCCGCACTTATCAGTTACACGGTTCTGCTATTTGCCACAGCAAAGACTGTTTGATGCATCCTCAAATGCCATGAGTGCTACTGGTCTCATCTCTCAAACTCAGGCCTACATTGTTAAGACTATTTCCACACAAAGCAACAAGTTAACACATCTTAAGGAGAACATGTTTGGGACTTATGTGACCAATTGCCCCATGAATCTAAAATATACAGTCTCTGCAGTTAATACAAAACTCTTCACAATTGGTTTAATTAGCAGCAGCACAGAACAGCATGATATCATTGGGATTGTAATCTTGAGATTAGATTTGAGATCTGCCAAAATGGCAGAGGCATTCTCTGGCTTCAAAAACTTCTTAGGTCAGATTCAATCTAATATATGCCATTAGCTCAGTTGAATTCAATGGTGTTTATTCTGATTGACAGCAGAGTAAATGAGAGCAGTATCAAGTCCTTTATCTCTGCAGTAGGAAGAACCAAAAGCCTGAATCTGAGCATTCCTAAATTTAGATGTTCCAAATCCACATTAAAATCTTCACGTTTGAGGGGGTCAGATTCTTCCCATTGTAGATAGAGGTTCAAGATGAGGTCTCTAATTTGGGACTTGGACCCATCCTGAGAAGACAGGAAGATTGACAGATATTTCACCTTGCTATTCACTCTGCTTCTACATCTAGTACTGAAAACGCTTCCCTGCTCTCGTTCCACAGAGCAATGGCCTTACGTATATATTTAACCAAGTTGTCTATGCAAAAAAATGTCATTGCGACATAATGAAATTCCTTTATTGGTCAATAACAGACTTGGTACTTCCCTGAGACCACGCTAAGCTCTGCACATTGTGTCTAAATGACTAAGACAAATGATTCTGGCTGGGAAAGAGACTGTCGTGCCAGTGTCACAAAAAATGCCTCAGTGAATCAGCATTCAAGCTATTGAAGCCCAGACCGTTCCCTCCAAAAAAAATTCTATGGACCTTCAGGGTTTGGTTGAATAGGATGGCAGAAGTAATTGTACTTTATGCATTTCAGAAAAGAATGTAGGGCCATAGAATTGGCAAGGAATTAGGCTTTAACTGAAATAGATTAATTGTTCACCAGCTCTGCTTATAAACACTAAAGGAGAGCAAGAGCAGTCTGTATAGTCCAGGGAATGCAGTGATGTTTATAACATGTGTGGCAAACTCAGGACAGTTGGCTACCAGGAGAGGGGTAGTAATTGGTCCCGGAAGGCTTAGCCTAGAGGAATCAGGTTCAGCTGGGACAGGGGTTAGGAGGGAACTAATCAGGTTCAGCTGACTCCAATTGCTGGTGACCTTTTTAAAACCTCCCTGGCAGGGAAGCAGAGTAGCTGCCAGCAAGTAGGGGCAGCTAAACTCTGTGACTCTCCTTGGAAGGCAGATTGCATTCTCCCCAGAAGGAGAGGAAACTAGAACAAGGGGCTGGCTGAGAAGGGATCAGCCAGACCCTGTGAGATTGGGAAGGGGTTTTTCTTTTTCCTTTTTTCTTTTGCCCAAGCCTGTGTCTCCGGGGCTAAAAGGGACTGAGCTAACAAACGGAGAGGCAGGTACTTTGCCACACGTGGTGTCAGGGGTGGGATCCCCTAGTGAGCGAGGCTCTGTGGCAAGCCATCACTGGGCAAGGTGAAAACCACCAAAAAAAAAACTTTTTTTTTTTTTTTTTTTGAAAAATGGCGGATGTTTTGAAGGCGTTGTTGCAGGCCACTGCGGCCCAACAAGAGGCTTCCAGAGTGCAGGTGGCTGCCCAGCGGGAGTCCATATGGGTGCAACAGGAGACCAACCAGCTGCTGATGAGCCAGGCAGCCCAAGATCGAGCAACCCTGACCGAGGTAGTAAACCAGTTGAAGGCCCTGACCACGATGACGCACGGGACCCAGAGGAGTCGGCCGCTGCGGGCGAGCAACTACTTGCAGAAGATGACGACCAATGACGATATAGAGGCGTATCTCCTTGCGTTCGAGAGGACGGCACTGCGGGAGGCCTGGCCCCAAGACCAGTGGGCCAGTCTGCTGGCTCCATTCCTATGTGGGGAGGCCCAGAAAGCCTACTTCGACATGACCACAGAAGCGGCTATGGACTACTCTCGACTGAAGGCGGAAATCCTGGCGAGGGCAGGCGTGACGCTGGCCATAAGGGCCCAACGCTTCCACGAGTGGAAGTACCGGGAGGACAAACCACCGAGGTCCCAGCTGTTTGATTTGATACACTTTGCTCGGAAGTGGCTCCGCCCCGAGGCCCATGGGCTGGAGAAGGTAGTAGAGATCCTGGTATTGGACAGGTACATGAGGGTTGCCGCCAGACATACGGGGGCGGGTCCGCCAAAATGATCCCTCCTCTTATGACGATCTAGTTGCTCTCGTGGAGAGGCACTTAGCAGCCCAAGAACTTTCTCAGACCACCGGGGAGGAAGGCGCCAGTATCGGAGGCCAGTTTCTACGCCAAAGCCCCGGTTTGCCCTAGCTCCGGGCCGGAAAATGGAGGGGAGGCAGGAGGCGGAAGAGCCACCTGCAGTCCCGGAGAGACTGGGGGACTGGGGAAGAAAGGCTCAGGGGATACATCCCAGCAGCCCGAAAAATAGGGGGCTGCCCAGGGGGGGTACCGATGTTATGCCTGTGGTGAATTAGGGCATATTGCTGCCCAATGTCCTAATCTTGGAGAGCCTATGCAGTGTGAACTGGGAGATATAGGGGGACCATGCGATCTAATAAGTCTAGTCGGGGTTGCGATGGTCCCTCATAGATACACTAGGGCCGTTAAGCTGAACGGTGTAGAAACCACTGCATTAATAGACTCGGGCAGTGCAGTTACACTGGTCTCAGGGACGCTGGTCAGGCCGGGCCAACTATCCCAGGCCAAACGCTCAGGAATATCCTGCGTACATGGGGATGTCAGCTACTACCCCACCGTCCCTGTATGCATCGAAGTTCTTGGAAACCCTACCGAGCTGACAGTGGGAGTCGTTCCGAAACTCCCGTACCCTGTCCTTATCGGGCGCGACTTCCCGGGGTTCGACGGCCTACTCCCTGGGAACGAGGGAGAAGGAGGGGAGGACCCTGGGAGCCAAAGGGTGGCCCAGATAGGGGGCCCTTTCCCCGCTTTCCA
>NC_133772.1:133105734-133135462 GCF_003597395.2 Chelonoidis abingdonii | reverse complement strand
TGCAGTCTCCTCAGAAGGAGAGGAAACTAGAGCAAGGGGCTGGCTGAGAAGGGATCAGCCAGACCCTGTGAGATTGGGAAGGGTTTTTTTTGTCTTTGTTTTTTTTTACCAAGCCTGTGCCTCCAGGGCAAAAAGGAACTGTGCTACCAAACGGAGAGGCAGGTACTTTGCCACATGTGCTTAACTAAGTATTTAATATTAACAGCTAGCAATAAAAGAATTGAAAATGCAGCTGCACATCAATTCAGCGGAAAGATGAAAATCACTTGCAGGACACTGGAGAATGATTTCTAGCATTGCTGAATCTAAAAGACCTTTTGTTGCTGAGACATATTAACAGAGAAGATTTTTTTATTGTTGAGTGATCTTGATGGGTTTTATTGCTGCTTTTATAGGAGTAGCTCTGAACCACAATGGCAGGTAGTTAACATATAATTTATCATAAGAACTGCACAATCTTTTCAAGGGGGTCTTGATTTTATTTTATGTACTGTATGTGCTGATATCACCAATGATATACAGTAGCCATAGCAATGCAAACCAAGGCAATAAGTAGCATTTTACAAACAAAGGGAATAAATTCTGTTCTAGTGGATGAGTCACCTAATCTAAGCCTTAACATTTTTTTAGCAATGAATTAAGAGATACATTTACATTCCCCTGGCTTTAATTGAGCTAGAATGTACTAATTAAAAAAGTAACAGACTCTACTCTTGCTTTTCTGTGAAAAACCTAGATGCAGAGAACATTCTCTCAAATGCAATCAGTCAAATTTTAAACTAAATGTGATGAAGACACAGCAACAATTCCATGCACTGTTGGTATAATCCTGCCCCAATTTCATTTCGGAGGCACTAGCAAATAAACAAGCTTTGTCTTTCTGCTGGTGATGCTACTTAAAAAGGTCAGTGGGGTAAAGGGCACTAAATTATTTGACAACTAATAAGCCTGGGGGTCGGGGGGTGGCTCTGTGGTTCGAGCATTAGTCTGCTAAATCCAGGGTTGTGAGCTCAATCCTTGAGGGGACCACTTAGGTATCTAGGGCAAAATCAGTAGTTGGTCCTGCTAGTGAAGGCAGGGGGCTGGACTCAGAGACCTTCCAGTTCTGTGAGATAGGTATAATACATAGAATGTTATAACTATGTTTAAAAACAATATACAAAATTGCTTTTTACACAGGCCTTAATTAACCTATGGAACTCGCTGCCACAAGATAGCACTCAGGCCAAGAAGAGCTTAGGCTTCAAAAACATTAGACACTTATATGGCTAATAAGAACATCCACAGTCACATAAGACATGCTAATATTTCATAAGGGGGGTAAACACACTTCAGGGCAAAACCCAACCACAAATTAGAAATAAATCTCCCCATGAGCAGGTATTGTCCTTTCCAGGATTTCTTGCACCTTCTTCTGAAACATCTGGTACTTGTCACTGCTGGATATGATACCCGACTGGATGGGCCGCTGGTCTGATCTAATCTAAACAACCTTGAAATGGTTTTACACTTGGTTTAATGGAGGCTGCATCTAGGACAGGGACAGAAATCTCTCAATAACATTGGCAACTTGCCAGGAACCTTGCTGTATATGTTTCTATTAAAGATGAATGCAAGCTTGATACTTGTACCTGCATGTACTTTGACAGAAGAACTGAAATGGCAGTTTTAGTTTCCCATCAATAAACCTGTCATCAGTCAGCTTTGGCCTCCCTTTGCAATTCCCACTGGCATTTCATGACTCTGAGAATTTGGCTCTCTGGTATCATGTAGGGTGTCACAGGCCAGTGAATGATTAAGTATGTGTAGAATTCTCAGACTTGATGCTGCTCCCGCTGGCATCAACACTTCCTCCATTGATTTTGAAGAAGTTACTCCAGATTTACACCAGAGAGCAAGAGCAGCATTAGATCCATTATGTATTCATAAACCAGTGCTACTATAATACATTTCAAAAGAGGGACCATGATGCAGCACAGCCATTCCGGAGTATTACAGTTCAGACACTGGAAGCATTTGTTTGCAGCACCAACAAACTCGAGGCTGAACAGTCATCTGTTTCAGATATTTCTTTGTGCTTCAGGAAGCCACGCACTGCCAAAATTTTGCAATTGACAGACAGAATCATGTAGTTCACTCTATGACTCAATGAGCTTTTTTTTTTTTTAGACAAAAATCTAAGACTGCAATTGAGAGCAAAGGCTTTCAGAGTATCAGGATGGCAGTAAATATGATCCTGAAATAAATGCCAGGAAGGTCTTTTGATTCTTAGAAAAAAACAAGGAAGGAAGTGAGAACAAGATAACAGCAACAGCTTCTAAACTGGAATGATAAATAATAAACACAGGACAATGAAATGAGTAGTATATTACCTTTAATCACATGAATGGATGTCGTTTCCAAAAAGTGTCTTTGCTGCCAACGTTCACTTTGGTGATGAAGTATTTCACAGAGTCAAATCCTAAATGTATCTGAAAGAGACAACATTAGAGAAAATCAGAAAACGCAATGAAAATGACAAAACTGGCACAGCCCAGTATGAAAGCGTACTACTGTAAACTTCATGCTTCAGAGGGAGAAGGCAGAAACTCCTACTTTGGAGGCTTGTATAATTTTCTATGCCAAATGAAAATCAGTCTTGATTAGGAAACAGCTATTAGCAAATCCTAGTGAATTACTGAGGCAGTTAATACTCTAGAGCCCCCCAAAGGCTGTTGGTTCAAATAACTTGGCATTTGACTCTTTGTGACTAGGAAACCTTAGTCCCTCATCAGAAGCAAAGCCACATTCTTGTTATTGAAACTGGGACACACTGTGCGTCTTACAAATAGGAATTTTGATTTTATGAGGGAAAACAGCTAATAAATAGTAATAATAGTGTAAGTCATTTAGTTTAGTATTGTGCTTGGTGCAGTACAAACATAAAGACATTCCCTGCCCAAAGAGCCAAAAAACATAGAAGACACATACTGGGAAACCCAGAGAAGGGGATAATTTAGGGGTTGCAGGGGCAGATCTATATCACTGTATTCTTATGGGCATCACAAGGGAAGTGATTTTTAGGAGGAATCTGAATGAGGATAAGGTGATGCCCTGAACAATGACAGAGTGGCTGCTTGGTGAACTGAGATAGGGCTCCCACTATAGTAATGTGCATCACCCATTTTTGTACTTAGTTTTGGTTGCAAAATATTAGCTAGCTTGAAAAGTTATAGTGATGAAAAACAGGACATATCTGAACTAAACAGACTTTGAGAAATGCATTTAGCCCTATGATTTTCCAAACCTACTTTTATGCCAGCCACAGCTATTTCTTTGGACGTGAAAAAGGCATTTTCCCTGACGTGAATGGCAGTTGTGTATACATTTTATACCCTCCAGTGGTTTGAATTCTGACCCAAAGTGATTAAACAAACCTACCTGTTCTGGAGGCCTTTCTGCCAGGATTTATATTACTGCATTAACTGTGCACTGATTTTATTAAAAAAAGAGTGGCTAGGCAAAATTGCCTCTTGTGTTCTAAAGTTTCTTCTCATGCTAGAGCCCATGGCTATTGCCTTTAGAGAAGGAGACTGTCTCAGGGTCATTCTGGTGCACAGCACTTATCTTAGCATTTTTCTCCAAGTCAACATATTCCTTTCATATCCTCAGAATTCAGTTCAAAACTGTTTAATTCTTGTCAGGTGATTTTTCACTTCTCTCCAATTATCAGATCAACTTGAGAGAATCGGTTACTCCGTCCCTTAAGAAATTCATGACTGTACTCAATATTTTACTCTTATTTGGAAACTGGACACCATTCAAAACCTAGTGATCCAATACACCGGCAGGAAGATTTTAATCCCACTGACCACTATAATACTGCTATTAGTAAAACCCATGAAAATGCAGCAAGAACTGACCTACGTTAAATCTCTCCTTTAGAAAAGATTAGATGTTGTAAGGACAGTTATTACACACTGAGTCAGCTATCAGTGACAGACTAAATGATGTAGGGGATTATTAAATGGTTATAGAATTGCTTTCCTTTAGGTCACTGCTATGAATCCAGCCCAGGACACCAGCTCCCTGAAATTAGCATCTGATATCTGTTCAGCGGCATATAAGAATCCTGCAGCTTCAGTCCACTCCCTGCTGAACAATTCACAAAAAACACCTTCACTACTACCACTTGTCCAGTCTCAGAAGAGAAGCCAGTGATTGAACTGACTGGGAGGAGACTGAACTTCTGCCCAAAACAAGGTTGAGCCCCCTTGGCTAGATAATGCCTGCTGGTGCAGCACCTGCTCTCTGAGGGAACTTTAGCCTCTGATGTTAAGTGATATGAAAATTATAATGAGAAAAAGTCAACCTGAAAAATGTCCAGTGAAAAGAGACCCAAACCTTCCAGCAAAGCCATATTTAAAACAAAAAAACCTCCACTTTTTCAGTCTAGAAGTCTTAGAGAAAAATTCTCCCAAAGTACAAAGCAATCAGAATGCAGCTATTCTCTGAGTGTGGATATGCTCACTTCATCCAGCTAACAGACACGATTATCTTCTTTGGCTGACATTAAAGGAATCATTAACTAATACCCTTCCTTCAACAGTATTGCTTAATCTTTTAAAACAAGGCACCGCTATTGAGGGCACATGGTAAGCTTTAATCATGTGGAAGCACTGCCTGAAAATTACTCCAATAAGGCTCCTCCCTGTTGAACTGCTCTTATCCCCTATTACACTATCGCACCTCCTTTGCTGTGCCACTGATGCCAGCCTTGAGTGCCAATTTCTCTGTATTTGTCACAAATAAGTGTGTACTTTCTTCCACGCTACCCTCTGTACAGAGAATGCCCTCCCTGCATTAATCTGCAGACCGATTTCCTGCCTCCTCCCATTTTGATGCCCCTCCTCAAGACAACTTCTGCTGTGATGCCTGTAAGGAATCAGCCAAAGGATGATGACATAGCTAGGCAGATGTCTGGGACAGCTCCTTTTATTTTATTTATGTCATAACAAACCAAAAACTACAGTTTATCTGAAACCACCAAGTTGTGCAGCAACTGAGCTATGTCACTGGGTAAGCCTATAATCCTTACCGTCAACCTCCATTTCTCTTCAACCGTTTGTCATACTCACGTGCTGGGTCTTAGATGCAATTGTAGGATTTCTGGAGTACTGTGCCTAGCACAATGGAGCCTGAGTTCTGATTGGGGTTTTTAGGCACTACTGCAATACACGTAATAAATATATGAATGATGCCTACGGCACTGCCAAGCAGAACAATTTAATAGTGTGTGTCTAGGGAGGCAGCTCTTCTCTGAAAGGTAGGTTATTCCAAACTCCCCTGGCCTGGGGGTGGATATCCCTTGTACAAGTTTTGGGGAGGCAGGAGTTCAGTCAGGAACCACTCCAACGCACAGACCTTTCTCAGCATGGCGAGCTGAACCACGGTGTCCCTGAAGGGCACTGTGACTGAGAGTGCAATGACATCAATCCAAGATGCTTAAAAAAAGAGCCCGGATCCCCTCAATAACAAACCACCCAAACAGTTGCTTCAGCAGCGGCGATGTGTGGGGGAGTATGTGGGGTCACATGCCCCCTGCCCCTCAGATTTGCTGCTTGGCTTGTACTGCGCACGCTCAGTAACATGTGCTGAAGCCACTGCCCTCACTCTTACTCCCCCGCTCCCTCTCCACCCCCCAATCAGCAGGTATGGGTCATCTCTGCCCTTGGTTCATTAGGTCACCACCTTCTCTTCCACCCGTGACTGATTTGCCCAGCAAGTATCTAGTGGCCACACACCAAGGCAGCTCGCTGGGCCTGTCTCCCAGTCCAAAGCTCAGTCGCTGGGCCTGCTGTCCCAAACGGTGGTTTCTAGAGTGGCATTTCCATCCTCCAATGGGAAAAGAGCAGGAAGCAGGGGTGGGATTTGCAACTAGCTCTCCAGCCTCCCCAGATGGAATGGGGAAGCCAATTCCTCCTTTCGGCTCCTCCCTTAACCAGTCAGGGCTGCGGGGACAGGGCTGGCCTTCCTATGTGGGGGGAGGGGGCAGCTCTGTGATGGTTCCTGGCAGACTAACTACAGCACTGACAATCCCAAAGGTTCAAAAAGTCATGAGTCCAAGCCCAAAATGCCATGAGATTGGCCAAAAATCATTCAATCTTTACAACAGATTATACTGAGCTTTTGGGGCCGTCTTTTGATTTTTGAACCCTCTGCCCATCCCCAGGGCCTGGGTGACTGTTTGTGTTGCCAACTGTAGTGAGGCAGTGGGACACCCCACAGCACCGCTGAGGGAAAGCCCTTCCCCAACCCCGCTGTGGGCGGAGCCACTGGGTCCTGCGCCCGCCCCTCAGAGGTCATGGCGCAGACCCGGAAGTATAAAAGCAGACCTGCAGAGCTCAGTAGGAGCCCAGCCACCACCAGGACCAGATGTCTGCGGCCGTGGCCAACCGAGTCTGCCTCGCGCCCGCTACCCCGAGGACTGGCCGAGCCTGCCCCGCGCCAGCTACCCCGAGGACTGGCCGAGCCTGCCCCGTGCCAGCTACCCCAAGGAGGGCTGGCCGAGCCTGCCTCGTGCCCGCTACCCCGAGGAGGACTGGCCGAGCCTGCCCCGCGCCAGCTACCCCGAGGACTGGCCAAGCCTGCCCCGTGCCAGCTACCCCGAGGAGGGCTGGCCGAGCCTGCCTCGTGCCCGCTACCCCGAGGAGGACTGGCTGAGCCTGCCCTGCGCCCGCTACCCCGAGGAGGGCTGGCCGAGCCTGCCTCGTGCCCACTACGCCGAGGAGGGCTGGCCGAGCCTGCCTCGCGCCTGCTACCCCGAGGACTGGCCGAGCCTGCCTCGCGCCAGCTACCCCGAGGAGGACTGGCTGAGCCTGCCCTGCGCCTGCTACCCCGAGGAGGACTGGCCGAGCCTGCCTCGTGCCCGCGACCCCAAGGAAGAGCCTCGCCTGCCTCTTACGAGCTACCCCGAGGAACCACTGAGCCCACCCTCGAACACTTACCCCAAGGAGCTGATGGTGTTTGAGACCGCTGGTGATGCCTCGACGACTCAGGTACCTGAGGAAAGGGAGAGTGGAAGTAGCCCGGGGGCAGCTGACCCCAGTCTGGCTGCAACACTGCCAGAACCAATGTCAGTGTGTTGCGGCCAGGATCCCCACTGACAGCAGCGAGTCTCTGCCACTGCTAGAGCCCCGGGCTGGGACGCAGTGGAGTGGGAGGGCCTCCGTCCCCCCTGCCACCCTTCCAAGGGTGGCAGACTCCCCCTTTCCCTGGCCTGAGGAGGCCAAAACCTGCTATTGCTGCTCAGCCCTGCCTGAGGGCCTGAACATACTGACCCTGTATTTGTTGCCCCGCCCTGACCTAGGGCTGGTGTTCAGACGATTGCTGCTCAGCCCTGCCTGAGGGCCTGAGTATACCAACTCTGTGTTTGTTGTCCCGCCCTGACCTAGGGCTGGGATCAAGACTATTGCTGCTCAGCCGGCCTGAGGGCCTGAGCCTACTGACGCTGTGTTTGTTGCCTCACCCCGACCGAGGGCTGGGCGCGAGACTATTGGTAGCGAGGCAGTGGGACACCCCACAGCCCCGCTGAGGGACAAAACGCGGCCGGGCCGTACTACACCAACTCTGCCAGGTTTAGTAAGGTGATTTTGCGCCCCCCCCCCCCGCCCCCCGCAAAGGGTGGTCATCCATCCAGCCCTTATTTCAAGGGATTGTTCCTTATTTTATTGATTTGCCTCTGAGGGTGACCACCCGTCCCTTATTTAAGATGTATTGAAATGTATTAAAACTGATAAGTACCATTTCAAACAGTAAATTGAAGCTTATGATAATTGCACTGTATACTTTAAGGCAGTAGAAATTTACACTTGAGAGAAAAATACATGCTATGCTAAACAAAATGGTGTTTCCTTAAAATAAAAGCAGTGTCCCTTATTTCCATTCAGCAAAGGGGATCACTCTATCTCACCCCCGCATCTGCTCATCCCGCTACCCAGCAACTAATTCTGCCTCCAATCCCTAAATCAATCCTGCTCCTCCTAGTCCCCCCCACATCAATTCTGCCCCCACAGTTGTCTGTCCACCAGCTCCCCATCATTTCTGCCTCCACATCTCCCCCCATCAGTTCTGACCCTGCTGCTGTCTCACATCTGCTTATCCTGTAGTTTCACTGTTTTTTCAGACCACTCTCCGAGGCCCATGGATGGGGGAGCTGCAGAGGGTCCCACCCCACTTTTCAGGCCACGCATTGCAGGGAAACAGGGGCAAAGGGACTGCCCTGTTGGATACAGAAGATGAGCAGAGTGTGGAGATGCTGGGCTCTTTCTGTTCCCTCCCTCCCCTCTTGGGAGAATAGTGTCAGCTCCCGAGGAGAGGAAGAGAGCTCTGATTGGCTGCCCTTCCCCAGGAGGCAGGCAAGTGGAGATGGCCAGGCTGAAATTTACAAGGGGGCAGGAGCTTTTCATGTGATCATGAGACTGCCAGCTGAGATTCCATGACTTATGAAAAAATCGTGAGAGTTGGCAACACTTACAGACTCATAGACTTTAATGCCAGAAAGGACCATCATGATCATCTAGTCTGACCTCCTGCAGACTGCAGGCCACAATCCTCACCCATCCTCTCCTGCAGAAGGCCTATAACCTCTGGCTGAGTTACTGAAGTCCTAAAATCTTGATTTAGGACTTGAAGTTACAGAATCCACCATTTACACTAGTTCAAACCAGCAAGTGATTCATGCCCCATGCTGCAGAAGAAGGTGAAAAAACAAACAAACAGGGTACTACCAATCTGACCTGGGGGGAAATTTCTTCCTGATGATTAGTTAGACCCTGAACATGTGGGCAAGGCCAATCATCCAGATACCTGGGAAAGAATTCACTGTAGCAACTCAGAGCCCTTCCCCATCAAATGTCTCATCTTTGGCCACTGGAGATATTTGCTAACAGCAGTCATGGGTGGCCCATATGCCATCATACCATCCCCTCCATAAACTTATCAATCTCAGTCATAAAACAAGCTAGGTTTTTTTGTCCCCACTACTCCCCTTGGAAGGCTGTTCCAGAACTTCACTCCATTGATGATTAGAAACCTTTGTCTAATTTCAAGCCTAAACTTATCGATGGCCAATTTATATCCATTTCTTCTTGATCTAACACTGGCCCTTAACTGAAATAACTCCTCTCCCACACTGGTGTTGATCCCTCGGATGTATTTATAGAGAGTGATTATAGCTCCCCTCATCCTTCCCTTTGTTAGGCAAAACAAGCCAAGCACCTTAAGTTTCCTCCTGTAATGTAAATTCTCCATTCCTCAGATCATCCTAGCAGACCTTCTCTGCACCTGTTCCAGTCTGAATTCATCTTTTCAAACATAGGAGAGCAGAACTGCACACAGTATTCCAGATGAGGTCTCACCAGCACCATGCATAGTACTACCCTATCTCTATAGATGCATCCTAGGATTGCATTAACCTTTTTCACATTCGCATCACATTGGCAGCTCATAGTCATTCTGTGACTGATCCATTCCTCCTTTCTCCTCCTCTGTCACTTCCAACTGATACATCCACAGCTTATAGCAAAAATTCTTGTTGTTTGTCTGTAAATGCATGACCCTGCAATTTGCACTATTAAATTTCATCCCATTTCTATTACTCCAGTTGTCAAGGTCCTTCAGATCTTCTTGTGTGATATTCTGGTCCTTCTCCACATTAGTAATACCTCCCAACTTTGTGTCATCTGCAAATTTATTAGCACACTCCCACTTTTTGTGCCAAGGTCATGAATGAAAAGGTTAAATAGGATGAGTCCCAAGAACAATCCCTGAGGAAGTCCACTAGTAGGGTGACCAGACAGCAAATGTGACAAATTGGGACTGGGTGGGAGGTAATAGGAGCCTATATAAGAAGAAGACCCAAAAATCGGGACTGTCCCTATAAAATCGTGGCATCTGGTCACCCTATCCACTAGTAACCTGCCTCAAGCCTGAGAGTTCACCTTTCTGTATGATCCATTGTAGTCTCCCCTTTAACCAGTACCTTATCCACCTTTCAATTCTCGTATTAATCCTCATATTCTCCCATTTAACTAATAATTTCCCATGTGGAGCTGTATCAAATACTTTAATGAAATCCAGGTAGATTAGATTTACTGCATTTCCTTTGTCTACAAAAATCAGTTAACTTCTCAAAGAAAGAGATCAGGTTCGTCTGACATGATTTACCTTTCATAAAACCATACTGTATTTTATCCCTATTACCATTTACCTCTGTGTCCTTTACTCTGTCTTTCAAAATTTGTTCTAAGACCCTGCATACAACTGATGCCAAAGTAATGGGCCTGCAGTTTCTCGAATCACTTTCTCCTCCCACCCCGCCCACCCCCTTTCTTAAATATTTACAATTCTCCAGTCACAGCGTGTGACCCCAAATTTTATGGATTCATTAAAAATCTGTGCTATTGGGCTTGAAATGTCATATGTAAATTAATTGAAAATTGCAAATCTGAAATTCCCAGTACACATGTTCTATCAATGCAATTGAAATAAAAAGTGGTGAACATTTTTAAGCTCAGGTGTCTAAAGCTGAGATCCTAAAGTAAAAGTGCCCTTGTTTGCCGGGTGCTAAGCACCCGCAACTCCTACTAATTTCAATGAGAGTTGTGGATGCTTGACATGTCTAAAAGTCAGTCCTCTTTTATTTAGGCACCTAGATATGCACATAACAGCCACACCTCAGCCAACTCAGTTCAAAACTGTTAGCCTGCTCACCAAAACCTTCCCAGGTATCATAGACAATAGAAAAATGATCATTACGGAAGAATATTAGCAAGACTGATCAGCCAACAAATTCAATAATAATCATTAAATAAAAGTGTAACATCAGATTAACAACTGTTTTACAGGACAGGCATTTCCCTTCCATCTTCTCCGCCCTCTTTATAGTTCTCAAGTAGATAATTCTCCCATATAACAGTAATGGAAATATTAACAGCCTAACAATACTGCATTGAAGTTTTACCTTGTTATAAATAGCTATAAATTGGCCTTATAAAGTTATTTAACTTGAAAATTTATTTTATAATTTAAAAAGGCATCACAGGAACTGTGCTGCAATACTTTGGGCTTTACTGACTATTTAAATGGTACTTCGAGGTTCCATACCCTCTCCCCTCTGTAAAGGGGCACAGTGGCTCCAAGTATGGTTTAACTGTAAGCAATGTAATCCTGGAGCTCAATCCTGATACCATGTACACAAAGCTGCCTTTGACTTTCAATGGAGTTTTGAGTGCATAATGATTTCAAGACTAGGCCCTTTGCCACCCACTTCCTTACCCCACTTAACAGCTCTGTAGAAAGGCAAGCATTTCTCTGGCCAACAAGGTGTTCTCTTCATTTTCATTACAAAAAGCTACTGACTAAGAAGAAAACTGAAATAAAGCTGAGGTGGAAATATAACATTAAAGCTGAGAAGCCATGATTTGCTGCGAAGTGTGTCCAAACTGGAGATCCTCAGTAAACCATAGGGAATTTTAGTGACTGAAAATGAGTATTTGGGTATCAACAGATTTACTCAGTAAGAAGCAGGGGGCTGGACTCGATGACCTTTCAGGGTCCCTTCCAGTTCTATGAGATAGGTATATCTCCATATATTATTATAAGGAAGGGGATGCATTATTTTTGGCAGATTTCTCTGCAGAAGGTAAAGTCTGTCAATTTTGCAAAGCCTGGGAGTGATCCCAGACTCAGTTGCAACTGTTGTGGCAAATGAAGAAATGAAGAGGGTGTTAAACAAAAAAAACCATGAGATGCTCATCCGGGAGAAGGACAGTACATTCAGTTTTCTAGTGCCAGGTGTTTCTGCATAGCCAGTTCCTTTGTGCCTTGTTTAAGACTGATTCATCCTATGTTATTATCCTAGATAACTTCTGGGTTTACTGATCTTTTCCCATTAGCATTGTTTCCATTATCAGCTATACAAGCTGTTTTCCCCCAATTCATCTTTCTTAATGTATTCATTATAAAATCTCATACTGACCAGGAAACAAACAGTTGTTGTTGTCAGACCACCTCTAATGTCTAAAAACTTCAGCTGACACGTGTTATCCACAGCTGAATGTGAATGTAAGCTTAATATTATTAACAATATTTTAACTTCCATTCACTCGTCTTCCCATCCGTCGCTTGTCTTAACTGATGATCTCTAAATATTCAGGTTTTCTCTCAAGTCTCATCAAACCAGAAGATTATGTAAAACCATCGTTTTGAAAGGAAGAAGAAATGCAGACAGTGTACTATAGATGTCAAGAAAGAAACCAGTGGATAAATCCCCCTCTGCTGAACTCTGGAAAAAGTTAACTATTTCTTCCTTGGGCTAGCTTCTGATCTCCACCCGCCTCAACACGAAATGCAGTTTTATACTTTCAAATTATGCTCTCTGTATTTCCAGGTGTTTGTACTCTCTTCCCCCACACCTTGCCACTGTTTAAAACCTTGAACAATGCTCCCCTTTTCCTCACTATTCATTGTATGTAAGTACTGTAATCGCTAAACAGATTATTAACTCAGCCTACTCAACGGTTTGGTTCTTGCAAATGGAGAAATTCTGCATTTGCAACTTGTTTACTTCTTTTAATTTAAAATCTTTTGAGCTGTGCAAGCAGGGCACTTCCCACCACTATCAAGTGTCCTTTCTGGGATCAGTGGCTTCCACCCCAAACTCAGGACACCATTCCAACACTTCTGTTCAAGTATTGCTCGTAGATAAATCCAGTATTTGATTGCAAGTTTTTAGAATCCTCACAATGAGGTTGTTCAGGAGATGCACTGCAAGTGCAATAAGAAAGCTATTTGGAGTTGCTACCATGCTGCTTTGGGCAGCGAGTTTGACTGATCTCATAAGGTTGGCTGGGCTGGGCAGTAGTATTTGGATGGAAGATCTCCAAGGTGTTCTGCAGGAAGTGGTATTATGTGTTTAGTGTGGGTATAACTCTTTTTTCCACCTATATCAACACTGATCATATATTTGTACTGAACTGTATCTTAGGCATCAAACTGCCTAAGATATCACCTTATGGATGAGATGTAAAAACTCCTGACCACTTGTGGTTATTACAGACTCGGGGCACTTCTGCCGGAGCTGGGGGGCTAGCTTCAGTCCCCTGGAAAACTCTCAATTTGAATCAGTATCTACCTTTGATCCTGCACCTTACAATTTTGATGGAGACCACTTTCTTCTTCCCCACTTATCCTAAACTGTCAAACAGCAGGAAACACTAGACAGCTTCCTTGTTTCCTCTGGCTGTACTTCTGTGATGGATGGATGTGCATTTTATAAAGTTCTTTGGGATCCAAGGAGCTACGTAAATGTAAATTAGTCTCATAACATGAACAACTGAATCGAGATTTACATGTATGTGAGATCTTGCTTAAACCTCGCACTTCTGTTTGGATGCAAATCTTTTTCCTAAGCAACTGAGACAAGTGAAATATGTGTCAGAGTCTGGAGGTTAGATATCTGTTCTGTTCTTTCATGTCAGAAGGTGCTCTTGTCTCTTCCCTCTGACACTGCACTTGAGTTCTGCTCTCCACAGGTCCTCAGCTGCCTTCCTCTTCACAGCTTCCTATGTTAGGTATAAGATGTTGTTTTCTCTGAAAAAGCAGCAGCAAGCTAAAATGACTCGATGTGGAGGAGCAGCATTTCAGAATAAGACACAGCATGGAGTTCTACAAAGTGAAAAGGGGTAGGAGGCTTCTATTTCTGGAGTGTGCTGCTCTCTCTTTGGTAACTTCATGAGGAGCTAGTTCTTACTTTTTTCTGTACCAGTCTCCATATCAGCTAGTGCTAGAGTTTTGCCACGGACCACTGTTGATTTACAGAGTATTGGTTTAGGGCCCCCAAAGAGCTGGCAAGTCATTCTACTCAGTCGAAGTTTTTGTGATTATATTGTGAGTCTAATGATATTTAGTGTTTTTCTTAAAGCCTCAGCTCCTGGAGTCCTGTGATTACATGAGAATCTGAGCTTTTTTTTTTAGTAAGTGTATAGCCCTCCCAGTTGCAGAGTAAAGCTGGAAAAGTGAATCCTAACCACTCAAACATCATAATAAATAAAACAGAAAGAAAATCCAAAATTTATTCTAAAAAAACCTCATGGCTTTTGGGGGTGACCTGAGTCATGGTTTTTGAACACACAGGATTGGCAATACCGCTTGATACTCCTCTTTTCCAGATGTTTTACAGACACTTAAGGTTTGTGAACCCTTGATCTCAACACTTAATTACAGGAGCTTTCTGAAGAAGGTACTCCACAGGGGCAGAGGGTAGGAAGAGAGGAAACAAAGGCAGCAAGCCAGCATGAGCAGAGGCAGGAGAAGGGCCAGGCAGCAAGGAAGCAATACGCAGAGGAACAGAGGGAGAGAGAAATGGAGCAGATGGGAAGAGTGACTAAATGAATTTCTCTGAATGCTAGTAGGCCTCAGTATTATGGAAATCTTCATAGACTCCGCAGAGAACTGTGGATCTGTGCCAAGGGAAGGATTTTTGCCATTCGATACAGGCATTGGTTGATGCGAGAGGACCTCATTAAAAATCAACCCCACAGATACTAAAGATAAGCCTCAACAAGCTATTGATACATTATTACAGAGATCTGTTCTGTTACTTGCTGTACAAATAACATCTCTGTTGAGAACTTACTTTTGGAATCTGAAAATGCCCTTAATGCGCAGCATGTTCTTACACTCTAGTTGTCACTGCAGAGGACCCTGTGGGCTTCCTGGTTTGTTCAAGAAGTATTACACACCAAACACTTTACAAATAAGCATTCAAAGCACAAGCCAACTGGTCATTAAATGGGGTTAGGGAGAAACTTCCAATAATTTCATAATTATCCACGATGATTTCTTGTACCTTCCTTGAAAGAAGCTGGTACTTCTTTTTTTGATACTGTTTGAGGCAGGATACTGGACTGATATTAGGGCTGTCCCACATCTTGTAGTAGCTTTGGGAGTAGACAGCAGACAAGATTCTGTTCCTCCTCCTCTACTTAACAGGGTCCTAATTTTAGTGCTTCTGATCAATAGAACAGGTGGTTGTGCTGGCTGACTCTTCGGTTCACTAGAGCATGAAAACTGGATTCCTGTACTTCACTACTTGCAAATACTTCTGGATTGTCCCAGTATAGACAGCATTTCCACTAGCAGAAGAATTTATGCATTTCAGAGCATCAGCATAGACTAGGCAATTATTAGAAGGAAAAGTAGTCTGAGATGGATTCCAAATTGTCTGTTCTCTTTTTGGAAGGCATCATGAAAGAATGTCCCAGTCAGGGGTGACTCTAGGTATTTTGCCACCCCACACACAGCAGGCAAGCTGCCGAAGGCAGCCTGCCTGCAGGAGGTCCACTGTCCCGCGGATTCAGTGGCAGCCTGCGGGTGGTCCGCTGAAGCCACGGGACCAACAGACCCTCCAGAGGCATGCCGCCGAAGGCAACCTGCCTGCCACCTTCATGGCAATCAGCAGAGCGTCCTTCCACGGCTTGCCACCCCAGACATGTGCTTGGAGCGCTGGTGCCTGGAGCCGCCCCTGGTTCCAGTTTGTCAGTCACACAGAGTGCAGATTTATAGGTAGCAGAATTAGGACAAGAGCAGGTTAGACATATGGAATTGCAGTTACCTAAAAGATGAAAACTAGGTACTTCCGTATACCTCCCTATATAATCTATGATATATGCAATGAGGTTCTATAGACACTACACTACAACCTTGTAACCCTGAGCCTTTTAGTTCAGAGTTTAATATAGCCAAAGTATTTGAACAGAAATGTAAAAGATGGTTCTCGTTTGTAAGGCCAAAGATACAGACTAGACTCTTAATGTTCAGCATTGGTAATTAACAGAAGAATGGAAGGTGTCACAATACCATCTCTTAGCACTAGAGATGGAGGAGTTTTTCTTTCTGATTTAAAAATCCAAAGCTCAGCAACAACAACTGAATTGAATTTCCAAAGTACTAAACATTGCCATATTCTGAGTTGGCTAATGTGGGAATGCAATGTGCTGTCCCAGAAGGGATAGTCCAGTTGCATATAGCAGACAACACATGGAAAAAATAAAGAAGGGAAATTATTTTTTTTAAAAAAAAAACACTGCCTTAGTCTTGAAATAAGCCATGAAATCTAAAAGCACACAGTGCCATCCTTCCCAGCAGACAGGAACTCAGGACCATTCCCTTCCTGGGCTTTAGCTGTATTTACAACCAACTCTGAGACAACTGCATCACCCTTAACCATCACAGGCTGAAAGGCACCTTCTGTTTGCTCCACAGACACAGAAAAGCTGGAGACACATTCTCCTTCACCAGACACACAACTTGGGATTTCATTTCCCTTGTCCCAGCACACAGGGCTGTTTACAGACAACTGCTTGGAGACCGAGGTAGCTTCCTCCATAGGCAAGTCAATACCCCTAACAGACACAGGCACATTTCCTTCACTGTTACAATTTTCCACACAGGAAACAGGTAAGGGATAGGGACACTCATCTTCCACTATTCTTGTTTTCCCAAACTGCTGACTAGACACAGCCATAAGCTCACCAGGCTGCCTAGGGTCATTCAGACTTTCCCTACCAGGCACATTGCCACTCCCAACAGATAAGCTGCTGCTTTTTTCACTACCCTGAGCTACTTCCAGCAAATCACAGTTACCCATTTCAGGTTCACTTTTACAAGCTGTACTAGTCAACGATTCATTACCCATTACAAATTTACCCTTTTCTTTCTCAGTTAGGGCTTCCACCTGACCATTTACTTGAATTTTCTTCTGAGAAACTTTCTCAGATTTATATTTATCGGGTCGCAATTTTATGGTTTTCTTAATTAAATTTAATTTTTTTATCATTTGGCATAATAATTTGCGTGCCGGATTAGCAGGTATTACCCGAGGTGGGGGAATCAATTTGGAAACGGTACCTCCGGATTTTTTAACAGTGCGGCTACATTCTCTCCAAAGCTGAGAGGGATCTGCAGCACCGAGGTTCTCCACAGCCTCCGTGCACTGAGGCTGCAGGGAACAATCGGCTGGCTGACACCTAAAGCTCGGGTGGCACCGAAGGAGGCAACCTGTATCTGCCAGGGTTAATGGTACAGTATAGCCTTTTTGAGTTTTTCCCGAGTCAAGGGAACAGATCCATTCCATTACTGGATCAGTCGAATTTTTGCTAGTAAAAAGGTGAAACTGCAAATGTTGGAACTGTTCAGTTTCATTGTCTGCGCGGTCTGCAGCGTGCCACGGGCATGGCCCAACTCCCCTGCATCCTGTTCGTGACGCCATGTAGATTGCCACGTATTCGCAGGGGCAAAAGAAAATGCAGGCCTGTTATTTACCAGGCTGCACGTGGCAACAGACTATATAGGTAAGAGATGCAAGGAGAGTATGGGTCACGAGGCAGACTGCAGACACACACACACACAACTAAAATCAATCAATTTAAAATTTTATTGGGGATAGTTACAAGGGGTAAGAGAGCAGCTTATGATTAGCTAATAGAGTTAACAAAACCTAAAACACACAATGCCTAAAATATCTACTAACAATATTTACAAACAAAATGCAGCATTTAGTAATAACTGATACTTACAAATACAAACCAACACATCACGACCGGCAAACGTAGAAGCTCTATTTGAAACACGTGAGCTGAGAGAGAGGCTTCGAGGTGATCAGGCTCGGTTACGGCATACACGGCATACACGGGATACACGGGATACGTTTTCTCCTCTCTCTGCCTGCACATGGCAGGGCAACCCCTAAAATACCCACTATGACATCACAGAAGTGTCATAGTGGACAGACCCCAAAACCTGTGTGTGTTCGCCTCTGATTGGCACAAGCAATGTTTACACCAAATAGGGGAGCAGGTGCCAAAAGGTCTGGCTTCGCCCCCAAAAGGTGAGGTAATGCATATTGTTGTAGAATGCGTTCAACACTGAATGACAAAAGAAGAGGCCAGGGCAATACCGGTATGGCAAGTGATACAGGATGCAGACAGGAACCCATTCTAACACCTTCCAACCAGATTCTAAACATGCACCTGAAAGATCTGCAGGTCTGTTAAATGTGTGGAAACAGGCAGTTTGATGTACATTAGGCACCCAATCAGCATGGGCAAATGCACATGCCCACTCAGACTGTGGGCACATTGACAGACATTAGTTGGCAATTTGTTACAAATATTACAGAGGTCTGAACAGATGTGCTGTACTTTCAAACTTTACTGACTTCTAACATAATGTGACTGCAGACTCTATGTCAGTACACCCATACAATCCCATTGACAGCAACAGGCTTGCACAGCGGTAGCATAGCAAAATTTGGCCCACACTGCTGACAAGAGATCTCCTGTTATTATTTGGATTATGGTGGCACACACAATATGCTAGGTGCTTTCCAAACATATAATAAGATGCAATCTCTTCCCCAAAGTGTTCACAATCAAAGAAAGCACAAACAAAGGATGAGGGAGAGGGATAAGACATACTTCTTTTCAAATTAAAAAATGGTTGTGTCACTACCCCACTTTCCTTGTACCTAGTCATTATTAGCTGCCAGTTTCTATAGGCCTCCTAGCAGAAGGGAGTCTGGGGGAGGGATTTGAAAAAGGAAAGGGTGGTGGATTTATTCACACACCTATGTGCATGCACATACTTTTAGAAAGAACAAAGAAGTAATTTCACTCTATTTGATGATACTCTGCAGATTCGATAGCTGATCTATGCAAAAACATGTTGCTCAATACACAGAGATCATTGTGAGGAAGAGAGAAGGTAGTGACTGTATTTGCACATTCATTATTCTACTAAAGTAATGTACCAGAGACGTTAGAGGAAACACCACATGATTGACATATTGTCAAGCCACATCAAGAAAGCAAGGAAAACAGGTCAAATTGTTCCTTGTTTTTCTTCTCTGTAATCATAAGGTTGACTCTAAGAACCACGCATTTAAAATGGAATAATAATTATCAGAATATTGAGCTATGTGCTGCATTCTTTTCTGGGGACCGAATGTATTGCTCATAAAGCTAATGGACATAAAACACTGGCCTTGGAAGGGGTTTTGTGTAGGCACGCAGTGTGCAAGCTTCCCCCTCTCCAGCTCCGCCAGTACACTTTAGTCCAGAAAACTGCTATTTTATTCTTGGGCTTCTTTCAAGATTGCTTATAGTGCCAAACTATGGGGTGGATTTGTAATGCAGACAAATTAGGACTATGATGTGAGTACACTCTGCTATGTCCCAATCCACTACACCAATTAGTTTGTAGTATTTTAGTAAAGATGTCAGCTAGCAAAACCTACTAAAATGAGAAAGTTGCCCTGACGGCGTATGTCCAGTACAACTTGCTTATTTTAGCTAGAAGGTTTATTCTATCACACTTTTAAGCCTAACTCTTCCCCAGTGACTGAGTCCACACTCAGAAAAATACAAACAGATCTATGTACCAAATAAATGAAAATGTTTGTGGTATTTTTCATTTGGCAATCTCTGGGATCATATGAATATATTCACACTCCATGCTCAGAGTAATCATTATCCCTGTTTACATGGTATAGTGTGATATTTGCTAACTTAATGGAAAGCACCAGAACTCAGGGTACGTTTAATCAGAGTATCCAAACTACAAGTAAAAGTGTAGTCTTTTAAAGCAGCAAAGAGTCCTGTGGCACCTTATAGACTAACAGACATTTTGGAGCATGAGCTTTCATGGGTGAATACCCACTTAGTCGGATGCATGTTATCTTTCAAAACTCATCTTGAAAACGGTGAAATAAATGAGTAGCTAAAATAATCACAAACCAAAGTCTCTTGCTGCTACTGATATTCATCTTGGTTCTGTCAAACCTAGGACATCCAGCTGCCAAATGGGATTTTTTTTTAAAGTACGTACTGACAATAACCATTCTTTAGTTAATCCTCCTTAATCTCCTTTGCTGGGTAAGAGAACTATATTTAAAGGGGGAAAAGCAATGCACGTGCAATTCTTATTCATTCCTTCACACCCAACTTATGATGCATGTAACTACTTGCAAGCAGTAAAAGACATTTTCTAAGATGTTCCAGTATATTATATGCACCCATCTAGATACACACTTCTTAATTTCACTGCATAACTCCTAAGTAGTTAGAGCTAAACAAGGGCACAAATGGTTGTGAACAGTGATAGATTATAGTTATTCCTGAGGTGGCTTTTGCTCAGAAATTGTAGGTATAAACTTTTGACAGTTGTTGATTCCATTATTAGTGTTGTCAGAGTCTCTGATTTCTAAGGGGGGAGTCTATCTCCAGGTGGTATAGCATGCAGAATATCTTCTGGAGAGGGCTGTTAGAAGTGTAATGGCTCTCCTTTGAAGTATTTGGGGCCTATGACTGCAACTCCCATTAATGGGAGTTTGATATATAAATCTCCCATACACTGAGGGGAAATGTGCCCGGTGTATTTAAGTTTAGGTCCCTGTGAACTGATGGGTAGCAGACTGAAGCCGCGAGTGTCTTGTGCATGATCATCCCTACACACAATGAAAATAAGGAGAGCGTAACACTGCTGGCTGCTGCCCCTGTTTATACCATACCACTTTGTGCCCTTATCTTGCATACAAATAAGTCTGTTGCGTTGCCAAGAAATCGAATCGAATTCCTCCTCCAGCGGGGTGGCTCTGGGCTTCTGCGTCCTGTCCGTGTTTGGGCCCCTTGCCCTGCCTTGGCTTCCTGCCCCAAGCGCCTTCCCTACCTGCGCCTCCTACTCCAGTGCCTGCCCCAGCCCTAGTCGGGGTGCCCCAGCCCCGCAGTCCGGCTCCCTGCCCGGGCAGAGCGGCCCCAGCCTCCCAACTTCTCCCCTCCGCCTTCCAGCGCTGCCTGGGACCGCGCCACTCTGCTGCCCCAGCGCGCCCCGAAAGGGCAGCGGCTCCCGGGGGGCGGCTGGCGGCTCACCTGGTGCTGCGGTGCGAGGCGCCCTGTCGTCTCCGCGTGTCCCAGGCCGGGCTGCCCGGTGCAGCAGGGAAGCTGCAAGGAGATGGCCAGCAGCTGCCGCTTTGTGCCGCTCGGAGAGAGGCAGAGCTCCAGGCAGACAGGCAGCCCACTACCTCCCATGCACAGGAACAGAGGGAGCCTCAGCTCCTCAGCACATCCACATCATCAGTGACCAGGGGCTGGCATCACGCTGCTGCTGCTGTTGCACCTCCTCACATGCAAACGAGCTCTGCGACTCCCGGGGTAAAAAACCACTCCCCTAGGCTGAGTGCAGGCGGAGTTCGTGACTCCGCAGTGCGGGAACAGAGCTGGAGCCACGGGCCACAGCAACAGTAGGGCTGAGCCGCCTCTGTTCCCCATGTCCTCCCCTCCGGTCTTTGTGTCGAAGCTCCTGAGTTTGGAAAGCAAGCAGGAGGGGTACTGAGCTAAGTGCTTTTTAAACTGCAGGGCCGATGGAAAAGTCCTGCATTGAGCAGCACGTGGTTGCTTTTCTACACGTTTGTTTTAAACCGTCCTATAGACTTTAACAGGGATATATATATATATTGCTACAGAAATTTGTGGGGTGGTTTTTGAAAATGCCTACAGGTAGACTTTGTTGTAGCCCTGTTGGTGCCAGGATGTTAGAGAGACATAAGCAGATCATGCTCTGTGGAATTCTATGGGGTTTTTAATGTAACTTTAATAAAATACCATGATATTTGTACGGAAACCTCTCAATTTAAATGTCTTTTACATTCTACAGCACTTTTCCATGAAGGAAGCAACAAAGCTATTTCTACCCACCTCTGTGTGGAGGAGAAATTATATTGCTAATACATGAGAGATGACACTAACCAAACACCTCCAGATTTGGGGCTGGAGGGAGTTTCATCATCTTACCCTGCAAATGACCTTTATCACAAACAGGATGAAAAACCACAGAACAAACACCCATAAATTTTGAGATATTCACATTAAACATTCAGATTTGAATTTCATGGTTTGAATTCATCTGCCCAGGGCTTAAACATGAGAGCACGCAAACAGATACAGTGCAAAATTCCATACATCGTAGAATATCAGGGTAGGAAGGGACCTCAGCAGATTATCTAGTCCAACACCCTGCTCAAAGCAGGACCAAACCCCAACTAAATCATCCCAGCCAGGGCTTTGTCAAACCTGACCTTAAAAATCTAAGGAAGGTATTCCAGCACCTCCCTAGGTAACCCATTCCAGTGCTTCACCACCCTCCTAGTGAAAAATTCTTCCTAAATCCAACCTAAACCTCCCCCACTGCAACTTGGACAATTACTCCTTTTCTGTCATCGGGTACCACTGAGAACGTCTAGATCATCCTCTTTGGAACCCCCTTTCAGGTAGTTGAAAGCAGCAAATCAAATCCCCCTCACTTTCTCTTCTGCAGCCTCTCCTCATAAATCAAGTGCTCCAGCCCCCTAACATTTTTGTTGCCCTTGCTAGACTCTTTCCAATTTTCCTACATCCTTCTTGTAGTGTGGAGCCCAAAACTGGAAACAGGGCTCCAGATGAGCCTCACCAATGCGAGCAGAGGAGAATGATCACGTCCTTCGATCTGCTGCATGCTCCTACTTATACAGCCCAAAATGCCATTAGCCTTCTTGCAACAAGGGCACACTGTTGACTCATATCCAGCTTCTCGTCCACTGTAACCCTAGGTCCTTTTCTGCATAAGCTTCCTAACCACTCAGTCCTAGTCTGTATCAGTGAAATGGGACCTTCCATCCTAATGGAGGACTCTGCACTTGTCCTTGTTGAACTCACTAGATTTCTTTTGGCCCAATCCTCTAATTTGTCTAGGTCCCTCTGTATCCTATTCCTACCCTCCAGACTATCTCCACCACTCCCAGTTTAAGTGTATCTGCCCAAATTGACTGAGGGTGCAATCCACACCATCCTCCAGATCATTAATGAAGATATTGAACAAAACCAGCCCCAGGACCGACCCTTGGGACACTCCACTTGATACTGGCTGCCAACTAGACATGGAGCCATTGATCATTACCTGTGGAGCCTGATGATCTAGCCAGCTTTCTATCTACCATATAGTCCATCATGATCCCAGTGTGCCTTGCATTTTAAGGGGATGGACCACTGCTAAGGAGGGAATTTTGGTTTTGATGGCCCATTTGAGTAGACTGCTACTGAAGGGCAAGAGGGGCCTCTTCTCAGCCACCAGGGACTCAGCAGAGGGCTGGGAGAAAACTTCAGACCTTCTGGGTGGTGGGCTGTTTGTGAGTTGTTATTTTGTTATGATGTATTCTTCATGTTGACAGATTTAGATCTGGAAGTAGTTTGTTGTGATTGAGAGGGTTTCCAAAGGTGGGACGAAAGGCCGGCAGGGTAAGAAATCATTAAAATGAGACTCCTGTAGGATGGAATTTATGAGCTAGCTTCTTTGGCAGGCAGTACGGCTATAGGTGATGGTGGTATCAGAAATGTGGATAGCATGCGGCATTTGGGTGATTGTCTTGATGTTTGTCTCCATTTGGCCACAGTGGCAGTGTGATTATAGGGAGAAAGACCCAATGACAATAGAAATGAAGAGGATTTTTTTTCTTGTTTTGAGAGGGTTGGCACTGTAAGGTGGGAGGCTATTCAATGTGAAATAGTGAGTGTGTGGTGGGTTGGAAAGGATGAGGTGTGTGGGGTAGGGGTTTTGTTGAGATGTCTTTTGGAGCACCCAGATGTATCCCCTTGATGGCCACTGTCAAATGGCCAAGAGAATGGAACAATACTGAGACTAGAGAGGCTCAGCATGGGGTGTAGGTGTGGGGGCTTGGAGTCCTCAATCCCTGTGGTAGCTGGCAGTGGGAGACCAGATGATAATACATTTGTAAGGAGACCCTAAACCAGGAACAAAAGGTTTAATTTCTGTTCTTTTGGTCTCTCAGGAGGTCTAGCTGTCAAGAGATAAAGACCCTGGTCTTCCATTCATGATGATTAAGGCTCAGTCAGTGAGAAATAAAACATTAGCTTTCTATGATTTGTTAAAAGGTGAAACACCTGACTCTGCCAGGTGCTGACGCCAACAAAAAGCGCTGGGTTCCATTTTCTAGGGTTTTCCGTAAAAACTTAACACACACCAAATGAGCTCACATCCAGAATCCTGGGAAATGATAGCAAGTCCCAAGGACACCCCGATGTGCAGTACTTCCCCACTTGCAGGCATTTAGTCCAGGGGGTTAAAATAAAGAAAACTGTATTGAGAGTCACTGGGGGTTGGGGGATGATAGACTAAACTTGGGAAAACTAGCAATGAATAATTTGAGAAATTCTCTGAGGTAAGACTCCCTCCCCCCAGGGGCCCATAACAATCAACTTCAGTGCTCCTGGTGGTTTTGTCTGGTTGGTGCGCCAGCCAGTTCCCTCCTTCCCAGCTCTCCACTCTTGAGTTAGCTGTCCTGAACAGGAAAAGTTCAAGGATCCTGGCAGGACCAGGTCCTCAGAAGGCTCTACCATCTGGCCCCGCTGAGATGATTTCAGCTTTAACTTCTGGGTAAGGTGGCCCGCACCACAATCCTTAGGTAGACTGCTGCTCTGTCTGTGCCTTCAGACCAAGCTGTCCCAGCTCTGTCCCAGCCCCTGCTGTTCTGCTCCATCAATTGCCTCAAATTTGCCATTGCTGCACTGGGCCAACCCGTCACTTCAGAGCTGCTGTCCGCCACCACAGCCATTTTGTGCTGTCTGTCACTTCGAAGGTGCCACTGCCAGTCTGCACCATCCACTATTCTGCCGCAGTCTCCGTTCAGCTCTCTAAGAGAGGCATAAGGGGCACTGATGGATCCTTAACAGAATACTCACCATCAGAGAGGCACTCCCAGCAGCTGTCCCTCCCCTGCTTTCTTCTTGCTCCCTCATCAAACTGTGCCTGACAACAGTCCAGTCAGGGTGGCCCCAGGCGCGTTTGATGTCCATGTCTTATCCTCATATTTCCTACCAAGGTCAATAGCATTTTGTTGCCCTCAAACTCAAAATTTAACTGTTTTTTTTTTTTTTACCAAAATGCCCCCAATCTGTCACATAACTAAAATGCAAATAAGTCATACCCATTCAGTCAGTTCCCCTTGCTCTCCAGCAGAAGGTGGCAGAGAATTCCATCCCCAGTGGAGCCCCTGCCCATCTGCCGTTCTTAAGCTGCTCTGGGCTGCTCTTCTCCCATTTCAAAAATAGGTGACAATAGCGAGCTCCCTCCTCTTTAAGGCTTCAGGCCACAGGGCTTGCACACTTATTACTGACACCTGTTGGATGCTGCTGCTGGGCCAGTTTGGGCACAGTAGCTTCCAGCTGGGTATTTGGTACATCATAAACCAACACAGGGATCAGCGGAGTGTAGGTCTCTCTCTCCCACAGCTGAGCAAAGGTGGATTTGAATGGTTCCATATAACCGGGCCCGGGCCCATTAGGGCTCCACAAAGAGTCCCTTTTTACTTTTCACTTTTTCCCTTCACTATGGGACCTTCGCCTTCTCTGTAATTTCTCTCTTCTCTTCACCTTGATTGATTTTATCCGCATTCCTGAGTTTTGGCTATTAGTTTCACCTGGAATAGTGCTGAGTTTCACAGAGATATTATGATTTTTCACTTGATTTCTCTGAGTTTCACAGAGATATTAGTTCTTGTACCCACTGCCACAGTCATGCCAAACCTAGCAATTCATTCGTGCTTGGTGAGTGAATTCTTACAGTTAACCATGATTCCCTCCATGAGTACTGACAAGCGCAAAAATGGTGGTCAAAAGCAGGCCTGTGTAAAAGATCAGAAAAATGTGAGTGGTCTACAAAGTTTCTTGAAATGTGTGAAATACAACCATGTTCCTGGTGAACAATCCGCAGACATTTCTGCTATTCACATTTCTGAGCCTTCCTTATCTCATGAGGACGTTGATTTGGGTTTGTCAGGCTTCCTGGGTGCTGGAGTCCCTGATTCCAGCATAGAGCTTGGCATTGAATTGTTTGGTCCTGGAGTCTGATTCTGGGACAGAAAGTTGTCTGTTCATTGCTAGTACAAACGTTGTGGATTTGGACACTGAAAGTGGTTTGATTACTGAAAGTGTGGGGCAGAATTTTGACTTGGACAAGGCAGATACAGCTACTAGGCCACAAGTGGGTTCTGTTCACTGTTTTCTTTTTCTGGTAGAAAACAGTGCCGTTGTTCATTTACAACAAGACTTTTCACCAAACAAATGCAAAGGAAGGCAATAATTAAAATTGTGATTCTCTGTCAAAACTCCTAATGAGGAGTTATGCCAGAGATCTTGGTTGATATCCGAGTTGACTCCTTCCTTCTTGTTCTGTTTTGCTTGTTTCCTTTTCTAGCCAAATTCCTCATCTTCCCTTGTGAACCATAAAAATGGGTTCACTGACTATTTCCAGTTTAGCGAGTGAGTATGCCAACATGAACTTTCAAAGGAACACATGGAGGCACTTTCTTGGTGGATGGAACTTGCAGAACGGTTGGAAAAGGGTCTCACAATTGACAAAGCTATGCAAACCTGCTGTTGTTCTCAACAGGGAAGACCTAAAGAGGCCTCCTTGAAACTTAGCAAGCACCTAACCTGAGGATTTAAACACTGAGAGTATTGAGAACAATATTGAACTCTTCGCCAGTCTTTGCAAGCATATTTTTTATGACTTAGAAACAAAGGTGCCCATTGATCGCCTTAGCTACATTCACAAAAGCTCTTTAGATGCAAGTTTCCCTAACATAAAAACAGCACTGCATATTTTTTGCTGTCTTCCTGTAACTGTGGCTGTTAATGAAAGACATTTCACCAAGCTAAAATTAATCAAGACCTATCTAAGAATGTCCATAGGGCAGTGTGAAGGGGCACATGCTCACTCAGAGAGGAGACTATCAAGCTTTTCTGGGCTCGTTCGCCACTACCAGGGTGCACTGGTACGGCTTGCTTTGCTTGGAAGGCAGGGAGGTGGGGAGGAACGGGACTTTAAAGGGAAAACCCGCCACACAGGAAGGGGTGGTGAACAGGAAGAAGACTGCTGTATCTCAGAGACTGCTGACTACAGATTCAGATCAGCCAAGAGGAAAACAGTAGAAGTCTTCATATCCTCTGAAACTGCATAGACCAGCTATAAAGCAAGGTATCCCACCAAGAGGACGGCTAGACCCTAATTAAAGACACTATCACCTGGTAAGCCGATCCCAAAAGACTGCCTCAGAGACAGATCACCTTTGCCTTTCTTTTCTTTTACTTCAATTCCCTCCTCTCTCAATGGAAAGAGAGAGAAAAGGACCTTTCTTTGGTTAGTTTGGAGAACCCCTTGTGTTTTACAGACACAGGAAGAACACTATGAACAACTTGGATCGGGATCTGCTGGAGAAAGGTTAAGCGATGTGGGTGAAACTTCCTCTGGGGGAGGCAAGCTCCTTGTCCTGCCTCCTCCACCCACAGCCCTGCCCACTCTCCACCCCTGCTCTGCCCCAGGCCCCACCACTTACTTGCCACTCATTTCTTCACCCTCCCTGAGACTCCCCCCTCCGTTCACTTCCTTCCCCACCCACCTGCTGCTTGCCTCCTCACCCCCTCCCACCAGACCCTTTCCCCACCTGCCATGAGACCCCCCCGACCTGCTGTGCAGCTGGCTCAATGCTCCCCTTCTCACTCTGCTGCTGCCCCCTCCCCCCAGTCATGACACCCTCTCCCCTTTTCACCTTAAAGCACTAATAACATTCCCCAAGGGAACTGAACAGGAAACAGGCATAGCTCAATTGCCAGATAGATTCACCTCTGCGTGGCAAGGAGTTCGGTGTGCGCTGTACAGAGAGACCTGAAGCCTAATCTCTCCTTTTGAAAAAGTGCTTATCATTGACAGCCTGCATGAAGGGAGTAGTTTAATCACCTTTCTTATACAGAATTCCCTGCCAGACTCATTTACTTAAACTGGATTTAAATAAAATGATGACTAGATCAAGAAATAAACTCTCAGGCTATGTCAGCTCGTCCTTGAGCCAGGTTAGCAGTGACTTCTTATGGGTACAGAGACTAAGGGCACGTCTTCACTGGCAACATTAAAGCACTGCAGTCATGGCAGAACGCTGGGAGAGAGCTCTAAAAAACCCATCTCCACCAGGGGAATAGATACGCTCCCAGTTCTGGTGCACTGTCTACACTGGCACTTTACAGCGCTGAAACTTGTGGCGCTCAGGGGGGTGTTTTTTCAAGCTCCCGAGAGAGAAAGTTGTAGCGCTGTAAAGTGCCAGTGTAAACAAGCCCTAACTGAAGGGTCCTCCCTTGAAAACTGTTTTTAACCCCAACAACACATTTCCTATAATATAAAAGCCAGTTGAATGTGGCTAAAGGCTTCCTGGGCATTGGCAAATGCCTGTTAAATGGCTTCATTAGCACTTTAATGGCTCTCTAACAGTTTCAGTGATCTCTGCTACTAGGGCTCTGGGAGGCTTTTTCACTGTGTAAAGTTGCTCAGGGATCCCCTCCGCTCACCTCTTCACCCCATTCACCCCCCTGTCTGCCACTGACTCTCCACTCGCATTCTCTCTCTCTCTCTCTCTCTCTCTCTCTCACACACACACACACACACAGCCCATGCTCTGCGGGGACTTCCAAGAGTGAAAAGGGATGGGGTGGAGGAGAGGAGGAAGATTCACTCCAGGGCACAGCAGCAAGCCATGGGAGCCTCGAGGAAGGGTCAGAGCAGGGAGAGGAAGAGGCGGAAGGGGGGAGGAACATCACAGCCCGGGTGTCGGGTGGCTGGGATGGCAGTGCTGGGGGAGGCAATGCCTCCCCTTGCCTATTATACCTGCTGCCCATGGGTGTGGCAGTTATTTCTATGGAGGACTTGGAAGCAAGGCAGATAGACTGAGATGAGCTAATTAATGGGGGGGCTTTAGAGCAGGTGTTCTCAATCTTTTTCTTTCTGAGACCCTCCCCCCACCCCCAACAAGCTATAAAAACTCTATGACCCAGCAGTGCCACAACAACTGTTTTTCTGCATATAAAAGCCTGGGCCGGTGTTAGGAAGTAGCAAGGAGAGTAATTGCCAAGGGTCCCATGCTATAGGGGGCACCACAAAGCTAAGTTGCTCAGGCTTCGGCTTCAGCCCCGGGTAGTGGGGCTCGGGTCCCCAGGCAGAAGTCCCACATGGAGGGGCTTCGGCTTTCTGCCCTGGGCCCTAGCGAGGCTAATGCCAGCCATGCTTAGTGGACCCCTTTAAACCTGGTCATGGCCCCCTCGATAGCCCTTGACCCCTGGTTGAGAACCACTGTTTTAGAGAAAGCTAGGAAGGCCCCTTTGTAAATGTATTACTTAGTAGTGATTGCACTGTTGGTGGTTGTTGGTTTGTTCATTTTGTTTTGTGGTGGGCGAAAGGGGATCCCGATTTGAGTCTTTGAACCATGTGTCATAAACAGATAGTAGGAGTTAATAGAACAGAAGTACTTCATATCTTTTTTGCCTGTAAAGGGTTAACAAGATCAGTGAGCCTGGCTGTCACCTGACCAGAGGACCAATCAGGGGACAGGATACTTTCAGATCTTGAGGGAGGGAAGTTTTTGCATGTGTGCTGTTAGTTTTTGGTAGTTGTTCACTCTGGGGGCTCAGAGTGACCAGACGTGCAACCAGGTTTCTCTCCAATCTCTCCGATACAGGCTCTTATAAGTTCAAAATAGTGAGTACTAGGTAGATAAGGCGAGTTAGGCTTATGTTTGTTTTCTTTATTTGCAAATGTG
>NC_133772.1:133080954-133105276 GCF_003597395.2 Chelonoidis abingdonii | reverse complement strand
GTTTTGGGGGGACCAGAGTGTACCAGGCACCGGAATTCCTGGTTGGTGGCAGTGCTACAAGTATTAAGCTGGTAATTGAGCTTAGAGGAATTCATGCTGGTACCCCATCTTTTGGACGCTAAGGTTCAGAGTGGGGAATTATACCATGACACCATGCCTGGAACACCATCAACACAGCACTGTCCTCTCCAAACCTGGATCTTATAGAGTTGTGTCCGTTAATATCTGAGTCCTGAGATGGGACTAAAATGGGACCGGTCATACTGAAAAGCTCGCCCTGCTGCACTACCAAATCACTTCATGAGCTGACTAAATTCATCACTACAGTGGCATTGGAAATACAGAGATTGATTGTTCTTGGCCATTTCAGTCTGCATGGAGATGATGAATCTTCAGAAGCAGCTCATGAGTGTATCCCAGGTAGTCATTTGCTCAACTCATATAGCTGGTCACACTTTGGATATATTTTTTGGACTGGAGATGGAGATTAGTAAATTGGACCTTAAACCTGGTGTCATGGACCTACCATTACCACCTATAGTTCGGGCTCATCTCTCCTGTCAGGGTGAGAGACCTGTTTTGGTGGTCCGCCCTTAAAGATTAAAGGAACAAGAAATGTTCCAGAGAGCTCTGAGAACAGGGCCAGGTTTACACCTTAAACACCCCTAGCCAGAGCATCTTCAGTGCCGTGTCCCTGCCTACAGCTGACTTTCGTGTTTTCTGTAAAAAATGAATCTTTTAACCCATTTTAAACTTTTAGGTGCCTCTAGAATATTGGCAACCCTAGACTGCCACCACTTGTAGGCACATGTCTACTGTGCCTAACTGGAAATTTGGCCCTGTTTGAGAACATTGACAGACCACTCCCTTGAGGGTTGGTAGGTTATTATAATACTCTGTACTATTGATAAGGTGTCCCCTAGCCATCCTCTTCACTGGCCTTGTTCTTGTTGGTCACTCTGGTTTCCTGATTTTCTGTGATAAATGAAACGAGAAGAAAGATGATTAGAGCGCCAATGGCAGAAGTCTCAAGCCAAGCCTGATTGTCTGCAGCATAAGAAATTTTTTAAACTCTTATTCTGTGGCTGTGTGGGAAGCAAGGAAAAAGTTCTTTTCCTCTACCGTAGCATCTGCAAGATCTCAGAGAGCAGATTTGTTTTGTATGGTAGATAGTCTGGTAAATCCAGTCTGTCTTAGCTCACTAGTTTGTGTGAGTCCCTTCTGTTCTAAGGAAATTGCTTGCTATTTTGCAATCCAGATTGATCAGATCAGGGATGCCCTGTCCACTTCTGTGGTGACCAAACAAGGTCTTGAGGGAAGAAGGAACTTTTTGTCTTGGCTGGAGTTTCAGCCAGTGATTCTCCCTGAGGTGTTGGGAGAATTTTGTCCCACAACTTGTACTTTGGAGCCATGTCCTCCTTGGCTGCTGAAGGCCAGTGTAGAAGTCTTGAGTCCCTTACTTGTGGAGATTGTCAATGCGTCTCTTAGACAGAACAGGCTGCTTATTGCTTTGCAGGAAGCAATAGTGAGGCCTTTAGTATCAAACAGCAGTATCACTTCTTCCCTTTTTAAGTCAGAGAATGGAACGGGTTGTGGTGGTTAAACAACTCTCACAGTATCTAGCTGCTTCTGATTTCCTTTACCCTGGTTAAACTTTCAAAATGCTTTCCAAACAATAATGCCTTAAACCTCACACTGTCTTGTGAAGGAATACACATAAGGAAATTGAGGCACAAAGAGATTAAATGATTTGCCCAAGGTCACACAGTGAATTTGGGAACAAAACCAACTTCTCTTAACTTCCACTCCTGTGCTTTAACCATAAAATAATCTTTCCATCCCTAGTGATTTTCCTTCCTTTAATGGATAATGTAAGCTGCTGTTTATTTTATTATATTTATTTATTTATTAATTAAATGCATCCCTGGAAAAAATTGCAAACCCAGATTTGAAACAAACTGTCTTGTTTTCATAATATAGTTATAGGAGATATTCATCCAGTTCTGGTCATCGCGGCCCAGCTACACTTTCTTCCTTCAGTCCTGCTTAAATCATCTCTTCTTTGATCATCACCACAAGTGAATCAACAAAATCAATTCTTATAAATAATAACGGTGACATTGCACCCCATAATGCTTTATGGAAATATGCTAATGAATGTATATATGACATAAATGGAATATGTTTTATGCTACATATGCCATGTAACATATCTCTGTAAAGGTTATGATCTACTGAATATATTCATTCCATTTGTATGCATATATCATTTTTGTATTTGAAGTTATGAATATTGGCTGTGTACTTGTTTGATTTTAAGTAGCCTTAGTAAGGCATTTGGTCAGCTTCTTAAGAAACGAATTTGAAAGTTAAGTGCCCAATCAAGGAACACTTAACGGACAATGGAACCTTGGAAGACTCCAATCCACATAAGAAATCTACCTGGGGACATTCAAGGTAGCATGTGAACAATGGCTGCCACCTTTAAAGTCCTGAGTCATGCATGGACATGTGACTTGCCCGTGTGACTCCCAAAACTCCATCTTGTAGCTAGGTTTCTGCATAGGAGAGAGGAAGGGGTCTCCACCCACAAGAGAAAGTCTATTTAAGCCCCTGGTAGGCCCCCCATTTTGTCTTCAGCTAGCTCAAAAGGTAGCCTCTCCACCCCCAAAGGATACCTGAAAGAAACTGAAACAAAGGACAGTAACCACTGGGGTGTGAGTGATTGATGGACCCAGACTAGAAGGAGGCTAGTCTGTAAAGGAAGCTTACTGGAACATCTCTGAGGGTGGGATTTAATCTGTAATCACTTTCTTACTGTATTAGGTTTAGACTTGCGTGTTTTATTTTATTTTGCTTGGTAATTCACTTTGTTCTGTCTGTTATTACTTGGAACTACTTAAATCCTACTTTTTGTATTTAATAAAATCATTTTTACTTATTAATTAACCCAGAGTATGTATTAATACCTGGGAGTCAGAGGCAAACAGCTGTGCATATCTCTATCAGTGTTATAGAGGGCGAACAATGTATGAGTTTACCCTGTATAAGCTGGCAAGGTTTAGAGGGCAGGGTGGTTGAGCAGCTGTGGAGCTGAGCAGGACTGCTATAGTGCCTCTCCCTCCGAGGGAGAGCGCTGGTGCTCAATCAACTGGTCCTGTCCATGCTCTGGCACCAGCTCAACACCCTGTACCCACCCCCAGGGTTCCTGGCTAATCTCCAGAGGTTAGTTCTGGAGTTTTTTTGGCTGGGACTGCACTGAGTCTCTGCAGGGGTTCTCCATCTTTCCCTGGAGGAAGGAGGACAGGGCCAGACGTTCATGCACATGCAGGTCCATGTCTTCCGTCTCTAGGCCCTACAGAGACTCTTTTATAGTGCAGGTGGCTTGGCGTGGGGCATATTGGTGCACGCCTTCCTCCACCGCTTGCTAGGGCTCCAATATGACCAGCAGCTCCTTTATCTCCATCCGAGAGGTCTTCTGTGAGACCTCTCTGAGCTGCCAGTTTTCTACCAGGACCTCCTCTGGACCTGGAGGCTGGTTTCAGCAACCAGGTCTGTGGTGGTCACCAAGGGGGTACATCTCCCCCTGGAGCCCCTGCTACACAATCCCCATCTTCGTGTGCAGGTGGCAGAGTACCCCTTGGTGTGCCAGAGGCTGGTCCTGGCAGAAGTCACCAAGATCTGAGACCTCCTGGACTATGACCTGGGGAGGGGGGTGGATGCCCTGGGGCTTTCCACCCTTAAAACCCCTCAGCACATTCTCCAGAATTGGAGGCAGCCCTGCCCCCTGTGGCTAGGTTTTTCCTTGAGCGGGTTCTGCAAGAGGCTGTACCCCACCCGCCTCTCATTCCAGGCCCTCTAGATCTTTCCATTGGCCCCATGCCCCATGAGCCTTCCTGGGCTCCCTTTCTTCGAACCCTGAGCCAGCTGTGCATCTTGCAGCTGGTTTGTTTTTGAACCACGTCAAGAGACCATATGTATGCGCTCGTGCTGCAAATGCTTCATCTCCCCACCCTCATGCCCCACCCAGATACCAAGTGGTGGGACCTTTTACCAGGAATAGAGGGCAGGGAACCCTGGTGGGCCAGCTTGTATTCCATCTTAGTCCCGCAGCCTGCTGGAGATATCAGCTGGGGGCTCCTACATGGAGCTGTGAGCACGGGCATGTACTTAGCATGGTTCATCTCTGTCCCTGAAGCCTGTCCCTTCTGTGGCATAAGGGAGAACCTGGAGTACACATACCTTCAGTGTGCCTGGCTGCAGTCCCTCTTTCAGCTCCTCCAGAACCTCTGCTTGAGGTTCTGGCTACACGTTTCCCAGCACTTGTTTTTTCACACATTCCCAATCTAAGGCCCCATGAAGTCACAGGATGGCCTTGTCAACCTCCTCGTGGCCATGGCCAAGGTGGCCATTTGTAACACCAGGCAGAAGAGGTTGGCAGAAAGGACACCTGTGGCTGTGGGGCTATCTTTCATTTCCTTATCTGTTCACGTATCCGGGCAGAGTTCCTCTGGGCAGCAGCCGCTGGCTCTCTCGATGCCTTTGAGGAGCAATGGATACTGTCTGGGGTTCTCTGCTTGGTGTCCCTTCCAGTTCCCCAGTTTTGGCCCTTGGACCCCCACACCTGTTCCTGTTATTGTTTTTGTCATCCTCTGAACTTGGATGGGTTCTGGGTTCAGGAGCTCCTCCCTAGACTAGGGGAGGAGCTTTTAGCAGTAGGTGAGCTAGCATCTGCCCATGTGCCAGCGCTCAAAAGGACCCAACTCAAGCTTACTGAGGGTATGTCTCACTACGGGATTATTCTGATTTTACACAAACCGGTTTTGTAAAACAGATTGTATAAAGCCGAGTGCACGCAGCCACACTAAGCACATTAATTCGGCGGTGTGTGTCCATGTGCCAAGGCTAGCGTCGATTTCTGGAGTGTTGCACTGTAGATAGCTATCCCATAGTTCCCGCAGTCTCCCCCGCCCATTGGAATTCTGGGTTGAGATCCCAGTGCATGATGGGGCAAAAACAGTGTCGCGGGTGATTCTGGGTAAATGTCGTCACTCAATCCTTCCTCCATGAAAGGAACAGCAGACAATCATTTCGCGCCCTTTTTCCCTGGATTGCCCTGGCAGATGCCATGGCATGGCAACCATGGAGCCTGTTTTGCCTTTTGCCACCGTCACCGTATGTGTACTGGATGCTGCTGACAGAGGCAGTACTGCAGCGCTACACAGCAGCATTCATTTGCCTTTGCAAGGTAGCAGATATGGTTACCATCCCTATTGCACTGTCTGCCATTGTAAATTGGCAATGAGATGATGGTTTTCAATTATTTTGTACCGTTTGCAATTGGAAATTGGCGATGACAATTATCAAGTATTTTGTACCATCTGCTGCTGTCATGGGTGCTCCTGGCTGGCCTCGCTAAGGTCGGCCGGGGGCGCATGGACAACAATGAGAATGACTCCCTGGGTCATTCCCTTCTTTATGTTTTGTCTAAAAATAGAGTCAGTCCTGCCTAGAATATGGGGCAAATCTACTAGACAACCAGAGAGCACAGCTGCTCCTGGTCAGAGCCCCAGAGATCCCACAGAAATGATGCACTGCATGCCATTCTAGGGGGCGCCCCTGCAACAACCCCACCCATTGCTTCCCTCCTCCCACACCCCTCCTGGGCTACCATTGCAGTGTCCCCCCATTTGTGTCATGAAGTTATAAAGAATGCAGGAATAAGAAACACTGACTTCTTAGCGAGATAAAGTGAGGGGGAGGCAGCCTCTAGCTGCTATGATAGTCCAGGCAGGACATTAAAGAGTGTTGGGGAGAGGAACACAGCCTCCTGCTGCTATGATAGTCCAGGGAGTACAGAATCTTTTCTTTAGACATGAAAGGCGGGGGGGGAGCTGATGGAGCTCAGGCTCCAGCTGCTATGATGATGACAGTTACTCAGCATTTTGTACCGTCTGCCAGGAATGACAGGAAGTCATTCCCATTTTTACCCAGGCGCCCCTGGCCGACCTCACCGAGGCCAGCCAGGAGCACTCACAGGATGATGACGAGGATGGCTATTAGTCATTTTGCACTGTACCATCTACCACCGGGGAAAGGAGGGGAAAGGATTCTGCCGTTTAGCGCTACAGCACCCTGTCTACCAGCAGCATCCAGTAGACATACGGTGACATTGAAAAATGGCGAGAAACGATTTTTCCCCTTTTCTTTGAGGGGGGGAGAGGGGGCAAATTGATGACATATTCCCTGAACTACTGACGACAGTGTTTTTGAACCTTCAGGCATTGGGAGCTCAGCCAAGAATGCAAATGCTTTTCGGAGACTGAAGGGACTGTGGGATAGCTGGAGTCCTCAGTCCGCCATCCCTCCCTCTATGAGCGTCCATTTGATTCTTTGTCTTTCCATTATGCTTGTCACGCAGCACTGTGCTGAGTCCCTTTTCTGGCCTCTGTCTGTCATAGCCTGGAGATTTTTTCAAATGCTTTGTCATTTCGTCTTCTGGAACAGAGCTCTGATAGAACAGATTTGTCTCCCCATACAGCAATCAGATCCAGTATCTCTTGTACAGTCCATGCTGGAGCTCTTTTTGGATTTGGGACTGCATTGCCACCCGTGCTGATCAGCACTCCATGCTGGCCAAACAGGAAATGAAATTCAAAAGTTCGCGGGGCTTTTCCTGTCTACTGGCCGTTGCATCCGAGTCAGATTGCTTTCCAGAGCAGTCACCATGGTGCATTGTGGGATATACGCCGCGGAGGCCAATACCGTTGATTTGCGCCACACTAACCCTATCCGAATGGCAATACGATTTCAGCGGCGACCCTTCCATGGGGAGGAGTACAGAAACTGGTTTAAAGAGCCCTTTATATCGATATAAAGGGCCTCGTTGTGTGGACGGGTGCAGGGTTAAATCGGTTTAACGCTGCTAAATTCGGTTTAAACGCATAGTGTAGACCAGGCCTGAGTCTGAGCAGCATCCAGGCACTGGATCTGTGTCTGGCTATTCAGGCCCACTCCTGGGATATAGATGCCAGTGTCGGTACCCTTTGTGATGTGGGGCACACGCCCCAGCTGCCCTAGGTCCCAAGACCTCCAAGTCTCCCCAGTACCTCATATATGCCCTCTCTGGAGCTCCACCCTTGGAGATACCTTGATTTACCTCTTTGTTGTCTTTTTCACAGTTAAAGTAAATAACAGACATTTTGCACAAGCTCTTCTAAAACGCACACACTTTACTCATACACAAAGCACAAGACATACGGGGCTCTTGTAGTGAGGGGACGTGGTCTCCCTCAGAGACAGACAGGGAGGAACCTCCACCCACCCTTTGGTGGGGAGAGCCAGGACACCTACACCCGCCCCTCTAGAAGCAGAGGGCGGGACAGGAAGTATGAAAGGTGGGACCCGTAGCTCAGTTGGGCTGCAGCTGCTGACTCTGAGGGAGACAGATGCCTTCCACCTGCTGCTACCCAAAGAGGGTGGACGTCATCTGTGCTGAGCACTCACCAGGATTGTCAGAGCTGCCAGCCAACCAGGATGCTGAGGAGCTGCTAGGATTAGGGTGACCAGATATCCTGATTTTATAGGGACAGTAATAATATTCAGGGCTTTTTCTTATATAGGCGCCTGTTACACCCACCTGATTTTTCACACTTGCTATCTGGTTACCCTACCTGGGATTACTGCTGGCAACATACCCTGGGGAGATGGAGGACAACCCCAAGACACAGGTACACAGTGAGGAGAATGTAGGAAGTAGTTCAGGGACACCAGCCATTAGTCCAGTTGTGTTGGTGCTTGAATCCAGGTCAGCGTGCTTTGGTTGGATCCCCGCTGACCCAATGGCAGAACCCTCTGCAATCAGGGCTGTCCCTACCCATATGCAAAGTACACAGCTGCATAGGGCACCAAGAAACTTGAGGCACCAAATTCCCTGGTGCCCTACACAGCTGTGCGCTGCTCCAGCCCCTGCTCCACCTCTTCCCCATAGCCCCCACCCCTGCTCAGCCCTGCCTGTTCCCACCCTTGCTCAGCCCCAGCCCCGCACCCACTCCCCTGAGGATCACAGCCGGGCCAGGCCTGCACTCACTGGCAGCGGGAAGTGCAGCGACCTGGACCCAGCTGCACCACTGGTGAGTGATCTGTTTCCCCTACCCCCCAAGCTGGGCAATTCCTATTCTTCCCCCCCGGCAGAGGCCTTCCCCCCCACCACAGGGGGTTGGGGGGGAGGGGCTGCATAGGGCCCCAGAATAGCTAGGGATGGCCCTAATCCCTGGGCTGGGACTCAGTGGAGTAGGGTTGGCCTAGGTCTTGCTACCCCCCCCTGCTGCCAACCACCTGGGGTGGCTCCCTCTTCACCTTAGGTCAAAAGTTCTGTGTTCGTCTGGTGACCTAGCTCTGGCAGACAATTTGGGGCTCTGCCCTGCCCTGCCTGAGGGCCCAAGCCCCAAACTGCTTGCTGCTGGCCTTGCTTATAGAGTCAGCACTTCTGAGATTGCTAATTCCTCAGTAACCCATCACTGAACAGGGGCCTGACAGTGAAGGGGTGTGGTCTCCCTCAGACACTGATGGGAATGGATGACCATGCACTCTTATATACCTGTATGCAATACCCTGTCTCAGTTTCCTCACCCCTCCTGAGTCTTAGTATTGTCCTTCACAGCCTTCTCTTCTGGTTCTGCTCTGATCCTTCCTTGCTAGAGTCTTCCAGTTAACAGCAGATTCTAACACCTTTGTCTCTCCCCATCCTTTCCTTGGTGTTTTTCCACTTTTCAATCCTCTGTTTGTTACAGCAGATTGGAGTCATTATCAAATCAGCAGTGCAGTGACAACAGCTGGGGATTTCCAATAGGTTTCTTCATTCAGTCTTATCAAAAATAGGTCTCCTGGTTTAAGTCCGGGTAAGTTTTGGGCTGCATTCTGCTGATTAAGGGACGAAAGCTTGAGCCCTCTTAGATTTGGCATCTCTCAATCCACATTCTATAACTAAGGCCTCTGTGGGTTGGCAAATCTGATCTGACGGCCCTCAAGCAGCTGAGCCAGGCCTACTCTTGTGACTGATGTGGGCACTGCCCTGTAGCTTAGTAGCACTAATATGGAATCTGTGTAGTAGACTTCTCTTAGCAATTGGTACTGCTCTCTGCCAGTCCATTCTCTGTGGGTGGTGGGGGCTGGAGGCAATATGTTTGAAGTCATACTGTATCCCAACAGCTTAGAATTCAGAGCTGGCCAGTGCTAGCTCACTGTCAGTGACTATTCCTTTTAGAACGCCAAAGGGAGAAACAATCCCTTTAAACTTTTATTTGACCTGTTGACATGGGTCTGGTAAGAATCAGAAAGTCTAGAAAAAATAGTCAATGACTGCCAGATAGGGATGGCCTTTTTCTTCAGAGTGCTCTTCTGCTGCTGCTAATTCTAGTGCTGTTCTATCAGTTAATGCTGTGGGTATGAGAGGTTCTTTGTGTTTACTTTTTCTGGTCATTCTGCTTGACTTGCCTGATTCCCTCTTGCATTTTAAGTTCTGCCCTATGCTGAGCCAGCAAACCAGCTGTCAGTTCACTCCCTGCATTTTGTGAGGCCTCTTGTATCTTTACTAAGTTGTCATCATGCAACAACTGTGGGACTACAATATGATTGCCATGGGGTAATCAGATCTTCTTTTTTGGAGACTTTCCTTCTCATCACACAGAGGTTATGAGCTGATTGTACAAGTCCCTGGTAAATAACTGAGCCACCCCTGTCTTATGAACTTGAATAAGTTTGTCATTTCAGGCTAGTAGGCCACTCAAAATGGCACCCAGGAGTGCTACTATATCACTCTAAACCACTGGAGAATCAATGAGGCTACTTCCCTGGTGCATATTATGAGAGCACTCTTGCAAGAAGAGGCATGTTGTCTAGGTCTTTGCTATATATTAATAGTATGGGTGAATTATGTTGTGCTACTTGCTCAAAACGGAGACCCTGCCAAAGTTTTCTGAACTTGCCAAATGTTCCCTCCTGGTCCTGGCCTCTGGAACAACTTGAGACAGGCTTCCAATCATTTCCTTGTAACAAGAGGGGCACCACACCAAGCACATAGCTGCTGGCATCTGTTGGAATGGCTGTAGACTTGGAAACATCTTCAGCTTCAGCCCATAGATTTACTGCAAGTGACAAGGTAAGTTCCTCAGGGGGCAAGAAAGCCTCTTGATAAACCAGCTACCCTCAGCATCCTGTTTAGTGACCAAAGAGAATAGCCTGAAACAATTATAATTTTCTAATGATAAACAATTTAGCAGCATAAGTAGAATATATGGGCTTGCTTAAAGGTTTTCTTTATTTTCTCCATGATTCCCTTTTGACACCATTAGGACTTTCTGTCTGCTCATTTTGAATTCTTTAGTTTCAAAAGAAACTATTTGGAAGCTTAGGTTCTAACGCAGGACAATGATTACCCAGCAAACAAACTTAACCAACTACCCAAGGAGTTTGTATTTTATAGCTTTCAAAGAGACTGATGCTAGCTTGCCTTTTGTCTTTCCACTAATGCCTCTCTCTATTTTGTACTCTGGACACAATGTCTCTGAACTTTTTTTTTTTTCTCCTTCAATAGAACTTTAAGCCCCTCTACCACCTAATTCACTGCATACAAAAGATGATTTAATATCTTCTAAATGACTCTGTAAAAAAGAAGCCTACCAGATGGCAGACTTAGTTGCCCTGGGGGATGCTTTCTGCCTTTCCTGCAGAGGCTTTTGAATGGAGGTTTGAAAGAGAGAACCGGTGAACATGTTAATCTTCTTTTAGTGGGGTGCTGTGATCTAACGTCAAGCAGAAGTACAAGAGAAGGGAAATTTAGTTCATGGCTCAACAAGAGAACAAATGGAGAAGCACAGGAATACTGCTTTAAGTGTGCTAGAAAAAAAACATAACTGATCTTGGGCATCTCTTCAGAAATGTTGGACAACAGTATTTAGATTATGTCAGTCACTTGCCATCCAGTGCCTCAGTATACCTTGGACTATGACACAACTATTAATCCAGGCAAAGGATAAGATTTGAGATTGTTATTCTTTACCAGAGACTCCTTGCTACTCCTTCACTCTCAACTGCAAACAAAGGATGTTATCTGAATATTTTCGTAATTTTTCAATGAGCCATAGGAAATAGCTATTCTGGTGGGGTTTTTTTCCTTCTCATGGGGAAACCTGGAAGAAGTTACCTAACCTAAGAAACCCATCTAAAAGAGTGAATTTCTCCAAGACCAATTGTTTGTGCATCTTGGTTATTTTCTGAGTACTCCTGTGACTCATTCACATAACAAATATTGTATTTACCGTAATCATGGATTGTATGTGAACAGATCAATTTTCTTAGATTCCTTTGTTGTTGAGAATTATTTGTAGGGCTCTACCAAATTCACAACTATGAAAAATGCCTCATGGCCCATGAAATCTGGTCTTTTGTGCTCTTACCCTATACCAGAGGTTCTCAAACTTCATTGCATTGTGACCCCCTTCTGACAACAAAAATTACTACATGAACCCAAGGTGGGGGAATGAAACCTGAGCCTGCCCAAGCCCCACCACCCCGGACGGGCAGGGCAAAGTCCAAGTCCGAGCCCCCCACCCCAGGTGGGCAGGCCCAAGCACAAGGGCTTCAGCCCCAGGCAGGGGGCCTGTAACCTGAGCCCCATTCCCCAGGGCTGAAGCTGTCAGACTTTGGCTTCCGCCCCAGGTAGTGGGGCTCAGGCTTTGACCCTAGGCCCCAGCAAGTCTAAGCCAGCCCTCGTGACCCCATTAAAGTGGGGTCCCGACCCACAGTTTGAGAACCATTGCCCTAGACTATACAGATTTCATGGGGGAGACTAGCGTTTCTGAAATTGGGGGTCCTGACCCCAAAGGGACTTGTGGGAGGGGCAGAAAATTGCAAGATTTTAGGGGGGTTGTGGTATTGTCACCCTTACTTCAGCTCTGCCTTCAGAGCTGGGCAGCCAGGGAGTGGCAGCTGTTGGCCAGGCACCCAGCTCTGAAGGCAACACCCCCTCAGCAGTCATGCAGAAGTAAGGGTGACTATACCATGCCATGCCATACTTACTGCACTGCTGCTGCCAGCAGTCTTCAGAGCTGGGCTCCTGGCCAGCAGCCACCACTCTCCAGCTGCCCAGCTCTGAAGGCAGCGCCACCGCCAGCAGCAATGCAGAAGTAAGGGTAACAGCACTGCAACTCCCCTGTAACAGGGCATGGCTGGGCCCACAAACCAGCCTGAGACCTCTGTGTTGGTGCAATAACCCATGCTCTTTATTTACAGTATACTTTCCCACCACCTTCTAGCTACAAACAGCCTCTGGGACTGCTAGCTCCTGGAGCCAGCCGAGACACACTCCGTCTAATTCTCTGGTTCCTCCCTGTCCTTCTCTCTCAGCTTCTTTCCTGCCAGCCTTTATGTAGCCCCTTGCTAACTAGACCGGCAGCTGTTCCCTGTTTATCAATCAGGCCTGGGCTTACTCAGCCAGCACCAATTCCCCTTTCTTGATTGGCGCTGACATGACAGTGGCCTGGCTCAGATTTCCTTAGCCAACACCCTGTCACACACCCCTACAATAACCTTCTGACCATCGCACAACTCCTTTTTGGGTCAGGATCCCAAATATTACAACACTATGAAATTTCAGATTTAAATAGCTGAAAACATGAAATTAACAATTTTTAAAATCCTGTGACTGAAATTGACCAAAATGGACCATGAATTTGGTAGGGCCCTAATTATTTTGCTAAGTAATTTCAGAGACTAACTCTTGATCTTAGCTAATTTGCAAGCAGCTCATTGGAAGTATTTGATATTCAAGCTGTTTCACAGTAGATCACATGATACACAGTTAGGGAACAGAAATTTAACTCTTGGAATTCGTTTTCTGGTGCATGTACACTTGGTTATAAATTCAGTTTTTCTCTTCAAATATTCACATGAAAAGATCACTCTTGGTAACTATTCCTACCAGCCTACTCATTTACTAGGACATTTGTGGAGAGCAAACACAAAAGGGGCAGGAACATAGTTGAAGCATATCCATTAAAATATTCAGATGAACAGCCACAGAAATGGTGTTTATAGGAGTAACCCAGCTCTGTTCTGAAGCAATATGATGAAGTGGGGAAACTTCAGCTTCACAAGGTAGAAGCCACTAGATGTTGACTAGATGCAAAGCATGGGTAAATGGCACCAAGAAGCTCAATTGTTACTCACCCTTATACAAAGGTGATCCAATGTCATTTCATTTCTTTGCTTAACAAATGATACTTAGCAAAGAGTCAAGTTCAAAAACCAACTAACAAACATAAGGAAAGAGTAGGGCATATTATTAGAGCAAAGAAAATCCCATTATTAGGAACAGAGGAGAGTAGGGGGTCATGAAGTTATTATAGGGAGGATCATGAGCAGTCAGGCTCCACCCTAAACCCCGCTTTGCCTCTAGCATTTATAATGGTGTTAAATATATTTTTATGTATGGGGGCAGGTCACACTCAGAGGCTTGCTATCTGAAAGGGGTCACCAGTACAAAAGTTTGAGAACCACTGCATTAAACCAATATGGCATTGTTAGGAGTTGGGGAGAAATCTTGTTATGGGTTAATTTAAATCCCCAATGGGATTGATTGAAGGGTGCATTCACATCTATTAACATAACTAAGCATAAGCCCCCAGCTAAGACAAAAGATGTGGGTGAAACCTAGGAGCTTTGGGCTCATTATTGTTTTGGGTAGGGGCTGTGTGTTGGTGTGTGAGGGAACACACACAAACTGAGAACAGATAAGAACAGAGAGAAAGAAGCAGAGGCAAAACAAAAACTCCAAGCAGGAGTCTGTAAGGCCAGGGTGGCCCTAGAGAAAGTTAATGGATTTTGGGTCTGTTGGCTAAAGAGGCTTGGGGCTAAAAGCTGCAATGCATTTCCTTGTTCTTGGTTGTCTCTGAATGCAGAGACACAAGACTGTATGTATCTTTGTAAATAAACAAAAGTGTTACCAAAGAAACACCTGTCAATTTTGACTCTCAACTGGAACATCCACAGGGCCCCAAAATCTGACTAGCTCCTCAGGTTGAAAAGGGGCAACGGTATCCTTAGCTGTGGCCAATATGGGATGCATCAGAGGAAGAAAAACATTTTCAGCATGAGTCTTGTGATTAGCTTTCAGCCTGAAGTATGAGATCTGATCCCCTTATCTTAGCATGCATTACTGGGATAGCTGCTTAGTAACAAGTAAAGATTTCAACTTAACGGATTGTTCATCCTTTGTGCTGTGTCAGGCAAAGAACAAGCTTTTAGATAAAACATTATTTCTCTATAGACCTTCATCTAACAGCATGATTGCTGTTGATGCCACTATGCATATTAAATAGCAACCTGTTATCATAAAAGAGAAGTCGTTATTACATAAAACTGATAGGAGAGAAGACCATTTTTTTTCTAGTATATAAGTCAATTCAAATGGAAAAAAAACTATAAATGATATAAAAATCAGTGGTGAAAAACAAATAATGGTTGGATCCATTTTCTGAGCTATTGTAGCTTTCATTTTGCAGGCCTTCTCTATTCTATTCTCCCCACTTCCCTGGAAAGTTCATGAACCAGCCAGAAGAGGTACAGATCTCTCGTGCAACTTAGCACTGAATAATATGTTGGAAGCATCCTGTAGTACAGATGTATTTCTTTGAATGTATAACAGGTTCAGGAGTATGAGTGCTAACAACCAGTCAGGAAACCAAGTATTAGAATCATAGAAGATGAGGGTTGGAAGAGACCTCAGTGGTTCTCAAACTTTTGTACTAGTGACCCCTTTCACATAGCAAGCCTCTGAGTGCGATTCCCCCCCCCCCTTATAAGTTAAAAACTTTAATATATTTAACACCATTATAAATGCTAGTGGCAAAGCAGAGTTTAGGGTGAAGGCTGACAGCTCGCCACACCCCCTGTAATAACCTCGTGACCTCCTGAGGGGTCCCAACCCCCAGTTTGAGAACCCCGGAACTAAATCATCCCAGCCAGGGCTTTGTCAAGCTGGTCCTTAAAAACCTCTAAGGATGGAGATTCCACCACCTCCCTAGGTAACCCATTCCAGTGCTTCACCACCCTCCTAGGGAAATAATGTTTCCTAATATCCAACCTAGACCTCCCCCACTACAACTTGAGACCATTGCTCCTTGTTCGGTCACCTGCCACCATGGAGAACAGCCTAGCTCCATCCTCTTGGGACTCCCCTCCCACCCCCCCTTCATGTAGTTGAAGGCTATCAAATTCCCCCTCACTCTACTCCCCACTAAACAGCCCAGTTCCCTCAGCCCCTCCTCATAAGTCATGTGCCCCAGCCCCCTGATCATTTTCATTGCGCTCTGCTGGACTCTCTTCAATTTGTCCACATCCTTTCTATAGCGGGGGGCCCAAAACTGGACGCAATACTCCAGGTGTGGCCTCACCAATGCTGAATAAAGGGGAATAATCACTTCCCTCGATCTGCTGGCAATGCTCCTATTAATGCAGCCCAATAGGCTGTTAGCCTTCAATGTGACCAACTTGAGACTTTCACAGGGCTTCCCAGTCTCTGCTGTGAATATTAGCTGTTCTTTCTTGGTTTTTATTTATATACCATTCATGATTTGCTAAATGCTTTTCAGGCTTGTTTAAATACAATCTCTGTGCCCTAGAGAGCTCACAAACTAAATGGTCAGTGTATAGTATGACTGAAGAGTGGAGTTTAGCAGTTATTGCAGTACTTTGTCAATTTCTGTTGGTTATTTATTTTGGATTTTCAGTCTTCTAGCTTGTTAGCAATTCTCTGGAAGGAGGACTAGGATTTCTAAGTCTTTCAAAACACAGGTATTTGAAGAAGGGACTTGAAAAAGAAAAGTTAAGGAAAGAGGCTACAGTTTTAACCCTAACAGCAGCCCTCTGCACCTTCTCTCTCTCTCCCAGCCAGTTCTAGTACATTTAATATAGAGTCGGTAAAAATGAACAAAAAGTGTTAACATACTAGCCTATTACCTCTGGACATGTCATTTCCAATCTACCTGAGATCACAAGTGAAAATAAAGTTGGGTTGTCCCAATTGATTCCTTTGGGGACATCTGGTGACTAGTTTTCATGAAATATCTTGGTTTTTCTTTAGTAAAGTATCTGCGTGAACTACTTTGGGAAGGAAGATTTGTTTAAATCCTCAATTTTATTTGACAGTGTATTCTTATTTCTTTGGGTTTCCTCTTTGTGTGATGCATTCCCACTCCTTTCATTTCAAAAGGAGAGTGATGGCTGATCAAAAACCTGTAATGTGAACAGACACAGGTGAGTTAGAAGGAATAGATCAGCAGCACAAACACGGCATATGGCAACAAAAAAATAGCCAGGTTAGAAAAGATTAAGCTATCTAAATATTTAATGAGCTGTAATTATAGCACAACATGGTCTAGCTCCCAATTTTCATTCTTAAACACCCATGAGGTAGAAAAGTGACTAACTGCGACCTTTTAAAAGTTGCTTTTTTGCTTACATTTTTGACTGAGCATTTTTCACTCTCATAGGTGTTTGCTGACACAATGGGTGAAATCCTGGCCCAATTAAAGTCAATAGGAGACTTGTCATCAATTTCACTGGAGCAAAGATTTCACCTAACATGTTTTCTGAATAAGTAATTGTTAGGGTAGAAATCAAAGCTCTCTTCCACGCAGGCACGATGGGATGGGATGGGCTGGGCTGGGCGAGACCTGGATGCTGCAGGGATCAGCTCTGGCCCTGGTGTCCCTGCACAGGAGTAGGCAGGTATGCTACTGCCACTGTTAGCACACCTTGAGCTCAGCCTCCATGTCTACTCTGCAATGGGAGGTGTGGCTGCAGCAGGTGTAGACAAACCCCAATTAGCTTTGTTCTAGCAGGAAGTAACAATAGCAAGAATCTAGCGAGTAACAGTAGCCACGAAGCCACCTCAGCATGGCTGGTGACACGACTTAGCCCCGCCCACCCAGGACCCTGGATATATTATTTTGAGCTAGCATTGACCTACCTAGATCAAAGCTAGCTTATGTCTATATGTGCTGCACTTACACTTCCCAACTACAAGGTAGACTTTTTCAGAGTCCTCCTGCTGTTGGATACAGTCCTAGCTGTGGGGGAAAAACCCAGCTGGCCAGAGAACTGCACCCCATCCTGTCATATTCAGACCTACCCATAGGATCCACATATCTGACTTCTAGGCTCAATTATTGGAGCTCATCTCAAAGAATGAAACCTCACAAGCTAAGTTGGTACAAAGTATAGCATCCTCTCTGCTTAGCAACGTAGGTTTCCATGAACACATCATGCCAGCGCCCCTCTGTCTGCAGTGGCTCACCATTCAATACTGAATCCAGTTCAAGGTCTCTGTTCTATGATTCAGAGCCCTCCATGGAATCGTCCCTGGCTTCCTCCTCTGCAACTGTGACCTTTCACAACAGCTACATTCCACTGTAACGATGAAACTGTTGACCAGCAGGGGAGTCTCATAAGTGAGAGAGACATCACTTTCACCTGGTCCAGAGCAAGACTGTGGAACTTGCTCTCTTCCCCCTCCCATCAGAGATGAAAAGGACCATGGACCTCACCCTGATCAGGACTCAGTATGAAACTCATCCCTTTGAATTAGCTTCCCCTCCATTTTTTCAGAATTGAATAATCAACCAACAAAAAAAAAAAAAAAAAAAAGCCCTATTTTCTAACCCTAGAATCAAAGCAAACAATCTGCTTCTTCCTGCAGGGAAAGGGGAGAGACTGGCATTGGGGTGGGGGGTGTAACTGAGAGGCACTTAGATACTGCAGAGATGTGTGTAACATAAGAACCTAGAGAGAGAGATCAGATTAGCTAGGTAGCGCTATCTGCATTAGTGTGGATGGCTGAGTACTCCCCAAAAGAGGAACGGCTGAGAAGTGAGGCCAGAGCCATCCACCCTTTGCACCTGCACAGACAGTGCACTGGGAGGGGATGGGTTTGCATGGGCAGTAAATGTGGCTGCTGAGGCATTTGATCTAGCTCTGGCAAGTGCAGTCAGAATGCCTAGAGCTACTCTGTCAAGGTATTATTCCCACTTTGAACTTTAGCGTCCAGAAAGTGGGGACCTGCACGTACCCTTCTAAGCTTAATTCCTAGCTTAGATCTGATAGCGCTGCCACCAACTAAAAATATAGTGTTTTAGTACACTTTCTGTCCCCCAAAACCTTCCCTGGGGGACCCAAGACCCAACCCCTTGGGTCTTAAAACAAGGGAAAATAAACCATTCCCTCTCCTTTCCCCCTCCCAGACTTTCCCTGAGAGATCACTGTGATCCAAACTCCTTGAATCTTAAAACAGAGAGGAAATAACCTTCCCCCCCGCTTCTTTCCCCCCACCATTCCCTGGTGAGTTCAGACCCAATCCCCTTGGGTCTTAAACAAAGGGGGAAAAAAATCAATCAGGTTCTTAAAAAAAAGAAAGCTTTTAATTAAAGAAAGACAAAGTAAAAACTCTCTGTAAAACCAGGATGGAAAATGTTTACAGGGTCTTCAGCTATACGTAGACTAGAGGGACTCCCTCCCCCCTAGCCTAAGTTACAAGTTACAGCAAACAGAGGTAAAATATCCTTCCAGCAAAATACACATTTGCAAATAAAGAAAAAACAAACAAAAGACTAATCCGCCTTCTAGCTAGTACTTACTATTTTGAACATGACAGACTGTTTCAGAAAGATTGGAGAAAGCTGGTTGCACCTCTGGTCCCTCTTAGCCCCAAGAGCGAACAACCAATGACATAAACAGCACAAAGACTTCCCTCCACCGAGATTTGAAAGTATCTTGTCCCCCGATTGGTCCTTTGGTCAGGTGTCATCCAGGTTCACTGAGCTTGTTAACCCTTTACAGACAAAAGAGTCATTAACCCTTAACTATCTATGACATACTCCCACTGAGGCCACTTCCCACTAGTGCATCTCTGCGCTTGAAGGCACAATTTAGCCCAACATTTTTAATCTTGCACCATGTTGCCATTGTAAATGCCATCTGTGTTGTCTGTCTTTGTAAACCCTTTCCAGAGCCCTATAAAAACAAGAGGAGGGGCATGAACCTCTCAGGATTCATGGAATTATACCCTGCAGCTATACTAATTGGATGTTAATCATACTGACTTTACTTAGGCAAAAATTCCCTAACATTGACTTTAATAGAGTGCAGCAGATTGCAGGATCAGGCCCTGATCATCTTGAAAGACATGAATAATAATCAGTATGTGCAGAAATACTGCAGTTTGCAACTCAAAAGAACACTTTAAATCTGCTTAGCAATTTGTAACGCCCACAGGAGTACACTGTGTAACACTGCAGTAAAAGACAAATCCACTTAGACAAATTCTGAAACCATATTTAATGGATATCACCAACTCACAATCAGAAAAAGGAGGAAGGGGAGGGGGGAACAACCATCCAATATGCAGGTTGATTGAGAAAGAAAAGAAAGAGTGGGTCTCCTCTCCCCAATGATGTTATTTTATCCTCTATTTTCTGAACTCTCGGTAATTACCACTCAGATGGGCCTTAACCCCAATCATTGCTCTCTTTCCAATTATGTTCCCTCTCAAATGTGAATGTTTTTCAGAACTGACAACTTTCTTTCAACACATGCATTAGTGCCTGAGAAAGCCAACCCACATTTCACAAAAATATTTGGTGAATTACATTATTTTTCTAGAATGAGAATCTCAATACATCTTTGATGGGCTGATGTCATCTTGTCCTGCCAGGCTTTTAGCTGTATATTAGCCACATACTGTTTAATCTGAATGGATTCATGCTGCAGGCCACTTTGATCAGTTAGGTAACTTTATATATGGCCTCTACCTAAAAAATTTTATCAATCGGGCCGTTTCTGCCATGGATGGATGATATAAAACCCACTTTAAGGGCCTTTTACATTTGTATTTACATGCATATCTTTTTACTGACTATTGATCTAGGGAGCATAACTGTTCCAATTGCTGTATTCTATTATTTTACTGGTTGGCTGTTTAGCACTAATAATGGATTTGGTGCTGTTCAAGACTGAAACATAAAAACCATAGGCAAGATCCTCAGCTGGTATATTGAATTGAACCGTGTTGATTTGCACCAGCTGATCTGGCTCAAACTGTGCTGCAGAGGATACAATCTAAAAGACATATTAAGGCAGGGTGCACTGGGGATTCCAGAGGAGGGAATAACTGAATATTTTTGGTAACTTATGTCCTGCACTATATAGAGGCATTGCAGAAGGGATGGAGTTTTTGGAGGGAGGGTTGAATGAAGGGGGAGGATATTGGCTTTGCAAACTAGGACAGGGAGGTCATTCCAGGCAAAGGGGTCAACACTTGGAAAGGAGTTGAATTAGCACTGAATTGACTGAAAGAAAAGAAAAAAGTTGACAATTTGTAATGCCCAACCGTTCTAGCAATAAAAGATGGGCATCACATAGTGCGATGACAAACCAATAAGGCAAAGATCATTAGGGCCAAACTGAGGGACTGAGTGTTCACCCCAAGTAATCAGATTGTGTTCTAGGGACCTTCCTCAGGCCTGAGGGAAAGGAATCTTTGCCACCAGCCTGCAAAGAGGGAATGGCACTGCTGGAAGAACTTCTGGGCTCCAGTAACCCTTACAGCTAGCACATTTCACCTCCACTGGGGAGAATGATCGCTGGATCCAAACCCTCACAGATCTACTTGCATCACCCTGGTTCTTTCCCCCAAACTTCCCTGCATGCTGGGGTACAACAAGTCCTGACAGACAGCAGTTTATTATTAGACTGTGTGACAAAGTTTCTCCTCTGCCTTGGTGGGTCCTGCACTTATAGGTGGATTTGCTTGCCTCAGAGATTCACAGTAGCCCTCAGTTTGGCCACTTTTGCTAGCTCATCGCTGGCCAGCATGGGGGAAAACTTAGAACAATCCCCAGTCTCTGTGTCCCATCTAGTGGGTTGGGGACAGGCCAGATCCCTTTCCAATACAGACCTTCCCTTCTGGTGTTTTTCACAGACCAGGTCAACTCCTCCTGTGTCAGATCAGGGGATGGGGGGAACCCAGCCCCCAGGTTCAAGCCCAGAGACCTGTGGATAGCAGCCATCTACAATGTTCCCTGTATTAGCTGTGTGATAGCAACAACTCCCTGAGCTCCTTCCCCAGGGCCTTCTTTATCCTCATTGCAGGAGCTTTCACCTGAGCAGACTTGAACTCTTCACCCCTCCAACAGCACTCCTTGCATACCCCCATACTAACTGATGGGAGGTCGTTTTTAAGCCAGGTGTCCTGATTAGCCTGCCTGCCATAACTGATTCTAGAAAGTTCTTAATTGGCTCCAGGTGTCTTGATTAGCTTGACTGTCTTAAATGGTTCTAGCAGGTTCCCTGATTGCTCTACTGCAGCCCCTGCTCTGGTCCCTCAAAGAACAGAATCCCCTGCTTCTCCTGGGGCCAGGAGTAGCTCCTCTCCCTTCGACCGCTCTGCTGTAGAGGAAGGAGGGAGAGGGCTGCTGCTGCTGCTGCTGTTCCTGCTGGGCACTGGGCCCTCGCTGCTGCTGCTGCTACTGCTACTGCTGTTCCTGCTTCTGCTGCTCCTCTGGCTGGGCTAGACACCACCACCCACCCCTTTCTCTGCTATCTGCTCGCTGGCTGGCTAGTGGATTCCCCCTCCCTCCCCTGATTCCTGCTGTTACTCCACCTTCAGCCCTTGAGGGGAGGGGGGGCTGCTGGCCTGCTTCCCAGAGGGGGGGGAGTGAGGGACCCTGGCTCTTGTTGCTGAGGACACCTTCTGAGCGGGGTCCCTCCTGCCTGGACACCAGCGCGAAGCTCTCCGCTCATGCCCCAAATAATCTCCAGCAGGACGCGCGGCCTCCGTGGAGTTCTACCGCGTGTTCTGGCTTCTCGCCCAGACCTGGTCACCATCTGGAGCGAGTCTTGCAGGGGGATCCTCCTCTCTCCCTGCAGGCGACGGTGCTCGCCTTATTGACTAAGAGGGGGACCTCTGGCTTATGGATATTGGCGTCCCATCTCGCTCCTCAGCACGACACAAGAACATTGCAAAGGCATCTGGCCGTTAGGGTCCGTGCTGGCAGATGTGGCCATCCAGACCAGACCTACACATCCCGGCCGCATATCTTTGATAACTTGTATCTGGTCGGGAACCTCTGGAATTAGGTGTAGGGACTCTGTCGTCGCCTTGGCCCTGGATCAGGAGAAGCGTTCGACAGGAGGATCACTGGATTCCTGGGCTTCTCGCGAGCGTTCGGTCGGACCCCGTTGTGGGTCTCTAGTGCGTAGCGCTTCTGCGAGTGTCTGCAGCTAACTGGACACTGACCGAGCGGTCACTGGCTGGCGGGGTGCGCAGGGGTGCCCCTCGGGGCCACTGTACGCCCTGCCGACGAGCCTTCCCTCTGTCTCCTCCGCTCGAGGTTACGGTGGTGCTTCGGAGCCGGAGCTGCGGCTGGTCCTGTCGGTGTACGCTGATGATGTGCTCCTGTGGTCAGGACCGGACTGTGTGTGCGTGGAGGCTGCCAGGCTGTGTACCGGCGGCCTCCCCGCTCGCGGTTAACTGGGTAAAGAGCTCTGGCCTTGGTGGCGGAGGGGGTGCAGCGGCGAGCTCCTCCACGCGTTCCAGCCATCCGGGAGGGCGGGTCGCTGCTCTAAGCTCGGTGTTACCTCTCTGCAGCCATCCATCTCCGCCAGAAGTGGCACGTTTGGAGGGCAGGGTGGCGGAGCGCTCCGAAATGGACGGAAACTACTCGTGCTTCCTCTGGGGAGGGCACGGTGCTTAATCAACTGGTCCTGTCCATGCTCTGAGTCGCTCAAGACCTGGTCCGGCCCGATTCCTGGCCCATTCGACGAGCATTCTGAGTGCTTGCCAGGGACGCACTGGTCTGCGGGGTCTCCACTGCCCCTGAGAGGAGGGCAGCGCTGAGGTGCCTTGCACTCAGGTCCGTCTTTCTGCTCAGGCCCTGCAGAGGCTCCTGTATGGTGCGGTAGTCCGATGGAGCGTACTGGGCGCATGCCTTCTCCGCGCCTCCGAGGGTCCGAACGACGGCAGCTCTTTACCTCCATCCGAAGGTCTTCGCGAGACCTCCAGGCTGCTGGCTCTACCAAGACCTCTCCGGACCTGGAAGCTCTTTTCCGACCAGTCGTGGCGCCACCGTGGGGGCCGACCTCTCGGGGAGCCACTGCTACACAATCCAGCTTCGTGTGCAGGTGGCGGAGTCCCGCGGTGCGCCGGAGGCTGTTCTGTGGCGGAGTCAGCAGGTCGAGAGACCTCCGGACTACGACAGGGAGATTGGCTGGATCCCCTGACGCTCGCCGCGCACGGGGCTCCGGACCTACTACCCCGGACGGCGTACTTCAGGAGGTGAGGGCGCTTTGTTGCCCGCTGCCGGGCTGACCTCGACGGGTCTACGAGAGGGCACGCCCGCGCCACACTCCCCCCGGCCGCCCATGGACATTTTTATAGGGCCCGCACGCCCTCACTGCCCCGCGGACCCATCGGCCAGGCCACGGCTAAGTGCCCACCGGGTTTTTGTCGTTCTTTTTTGTTTTTTTTTTTGGGTTTCTTTTTTAGGTTTATGTCTATCCGGCACCCTCACCTCCTTTCTCGCAAGCCGCGGGCGACGATGTGCAGGCCGGGTCTGTGAAGACGCGCCAACGGAGAACATCGGTACACACTCGGGTCCACACCCGCAACTACCTCCGCCGCGGGCTCCGCCACCGAACACAATGGCGGGACTCCTGCAACGTCTCGAGGTGAAAGCCCCGTGGATCAGCTTGTACTCTGCCTGGTGCCGGCGCCCCTGGGATAGTCAGCTGGCGGCTCCTTCAGGGCCCAGTGAAGCACGGGCGGTACTGGCGCGTCCCCCTGTCCCAACACCACCTTCTGTGACGAAAGGAGACCTATGCGAGTTACTGGAGTCGCCAGTTGCAGCCCCTGTTCTCGGGCTCCTCTATGTTTTTGCATTTCTGGTGCCAGCTTTCCCCTCACTTTTGTCTAACCACTCCCCATCTACGGCCCCACAAAGCGCGGAATCTCCTTCTCAACCTCTCTCTAGCCCTGGCCAAAACTAGCCATCTACAAGCAGGCCAGGGAGAGGAGGTTGGCTGATGGGATTCTTCCTTTCGCGACGGTGGGTGCCATATTTCCGCTCCCGCTGTCCCTTCACTGGCATCTCGAGCGGCAGTTCCTTTGGGCGGTGTCCACTGGCTCCCTTGAGCCTTGACGAGCAGGGTCGGTGTCCGGGTATTAATCTGCTCGTGTCCCCCATCTATCTAGTTTAGCCTCTTATGACCG
>NC_133772.1:133048841-133059818 GCF_003597395.2 Chelonoidis abingdonii | reverse complement strand
ACCTACCTCCACCTTGAAGCTGGCTGGGACCAGGCACAGCTGCGGCGGAGCTGTTGACGCCCAGCTCTCATATTTCCTCTCCCCTCGCCCAGCCCACCTCACTCCCGCTCCTGCTTTTTTTCATTAGTTGTCCCCCGGAATTACTTGGTGTTCTAGACCTGTGGATCCTCCCCTTAGGCTGGGGGGAGGTCCTTTAGAAGTGGGCGGGCTTTGCCCACCCACCCCTGGGATGCCAATAGGACCAGACTCCTGTACCCCACTGATCTGGGTTTGTCACAACTGATACAAGTTGATCACTGAGGTACTGGTGAAGAGGCCACAGAAGTGTCTGAACTGTAATCAGCCTTGGCAACCGATAGTTTACTAAATTAATTCTTCAACCCTGGCTCATCCAAAGTGATTCAGGTTCTGAAGAAGCAAGATGAATAGAGCAAGCTGCTGAATACAGCTTCCTACTAATAATATGAAAAGACCTAGGACATCCTGGAAATAGACATATGGTTTGAAATACTGGAAGAGGAAGGACTACAAGCTACCTTGAAACATCTACATGAATAGTTAAGCCTGACAAGGTTAACTAGGAGAACAAGTTGATTAGGGAGTTAGATAAGTGTCAGTATCTCAGTGTAATTTTTTTATCTCATTCCCAGAGAAGATTTTCAGAAACCTTGAATGACAAGAAAGGATATCAAGATAGAGAATATTGCTGAACCTTCTAGAGATTTTTTTTCAAACAATGGTCAGAGGCAAACACAGTGAAGGAGTTTACCCTTAAGGTGAACACACAGAAGACCAAGATTGTGTGTAGTACAAACACGGAAAGAAAAAAAATTTCACAGCTGCTGGTGTGGGGGAAGGGATAGGAATTAAAAGATGTGTGTCTGTCTGGATCAGGAAATCTGTGTTATATCAGACCATAAGAACTGGATGAATATGACTTAATACTGGACAGAGAATGTTTAGAAGACTTAAATGTCCAAAGAATAGGTTTCTTACTGATATGATGAAAAATAGTTTTGGTCCCCAATTAGGTTCTGGAATGGTGGGGAAAGAATTCTGTAAAATGAATTTTTTCAAGTTTTGCCTACAGTGCTAGAAATCCAAACGCAACAATATTTGTGCTAAAACATGGGAATTGGAAAGCGACTCTGCCTATTAACAAAAGTAAAATTAACTTGCACTTTCACTGTCCAAGGGGAATGAAATATAAAAACTAAACAGGATACATGATAAAACAGGATACATGGCATATGAGTAAATGAAATGTTTATTACTTTCAGTGTTAATGCACGGAATTATACAAATTGGAATCCGATCAGAACTCCTGGATCAATACATTTACCCAGGTGGAAAGTTTCATGGTATCATTAACTGTCACTAGTGGGCAGTTTCTCAGTCTTACATCTCACCCAGAAATGATCCCTCCAGCCTTTAACACATTGGTTCTGTGCTGATTGGGAGGAAGAAACAACCATATTAGTCACAAGCAACATTTTATACAGCAGATTCAGGTTTTTCCTTGACAGTCTCCCATCCATGCACTGATCAAATCTCATCCTGCTAATTTTAGGAGAGCTGACAAAATCACAGCCACAGTCAATTCATACTGGCCTGGTGTAAGAATAAACACTGACTCATTAACCTTTGCAACCCAGAGCCATGTCTGGAGTCTGGAAATAAAGGTTAATACCCCCATCCCATGACATGGGCTAATATCCAGTTATTCCGATGGTTATATTTGCTTCTTTAAGTGGTTAGTCTGGCCCTGTGTTTGCAGCCCTGGTAGTCTGCAAGATATCATACTGTACAACTATAATTGATCGAGGACTGAATATGACAAGCATTTATTAATTATGTATTATGGTAGCACCTACAGTCCCTGATCAAGATTTGGGCCCCCAGTATGTTGGACACTGCATTCACATATAACAAACAGGTCCTCCAACTGTAATTTGCAATCTGTTCTTTCACATGACATACATTTTTGTGGCAGGTTCTTTTAAAAAAAAAAAAAAAGAGAGAAAATGAGAGGCAACTGTTTGATACTGCTGACTGGGATGGGGGGTTTGGAATATTAGCAGCAGTCCTGACTGAGAAGGATTAATAGGCAGAGTGAAGTAGGAAGGTCAAAGGTGAAAAATAAATGTAGTTTATCAGAGGGTTGCAGAAATAAAGGAATTAATCACATTGTTATCATCACCCCATATGTGATACAGAGTTAATCAGCTCTGAATGAAAGCATATTAGCTCAGGGAGAATTATTCATGCATAGCAGGTGTTCTCCCAATCCCCATCCATGGAAGCAGGGAGTGGGAATGGTAATTGGTGTCCAGCCCTTCTCTAGCCAGCAGCTATCATTCCTGCTGGCCTGAATTAATCATCCAAATTGCTATGTTTGTCTACAACAGTGGTTTTAGAGGACCCCGGGACCCCTTGAGGTCCGCAGACTGTGCAAGATTTCCAAAAGGGTCCGTATCACCATTTGAAATATTTGTAGGGGTCTGAAAATGAAAAAAGGTTGACAACCACAGGACAACAAAGTATTTTTCAACATAATGAGATTTATTTATTATTTTTTGTAGTGGGTGAGTTATCTAGATTGATCCCAACCTTAGTAAGAGAGAAGGGGCCTGAGGGATAGTTGATAACTCATGAAAATTTTGAAATACCATCGCCTATTCATTTCACAGTGGTTTGAAAAATGACAATGATTCATTTATCCAGTCTGCCCCTGTATGTTAGGGAGCGGCAGCAGACTACTAGCAAAAGGGACCCTGCATGCAGGTGATTCAACACTCAGCAGAAAAAGGCAAGTCAGATATCTACCTTTAAATAAGAATTTCTCTTTTTATACATTTCAAAAATTCAGATTTTATTTGTAATGGTCCAAGTTCAGCCTAGATGCAGAGGGAAACATCTCCACAGGCTCTTGATCCTACAAAGAGTTAAGCGCCATCTGCTTCTACTTATTTCACAGAAGAGGCTAAGCACCTTACAGGGTCAGATCCATAACGACTAATGATCTTCCTGCCTTTTAAGTCAAAAGCAAATCTTCTGTAGATTTCAGTGGGAACAGGACTGGGCCTTACCTACTGTACATATAGGACCCAGTCCTGCAAAGTGCTAAGCACTCTGGCTGTGATTCAACAAAGCACTTTAGCACATGCTTAATTTCAGCACATGAATAATCCCCCTGACTTCAGTGGGACTATTCACATATGTAGCTTGAAGCACGTGCTTAACTTCTTCACTGGATAGGCTCTTGAGGGCTTATCACCTGGATTCCAATTTAACGCCCAGTGAAGTCAATGGAAAGACTCCCATTGGTTTTCATGGGCTCTGGAAAAGCAGCTTTAATCTGCACAGGAAATCTGGGACCGTCTCTCACACCCATCATTCCTTCTCAAGTCACTGATCACAATTTCTTCATCATCTCACACAGAGAGGGAAAGATTGGATTCAGTGGCCTACTAAAGGTCTCCTTATAGTCCTAACAATTGTGTCTCAGAAAGCACTGGACAGTGCCATGTTCTTTCCATCACTCAATCCAGCTGCTATGCTATTAAGTTGATGGAACGTTCAGGGCCGGCGCTTCCATTTAGGCGACCTAGGCGGTCGCCTAGGGCACTAGGATTGGGGGGTGACATTTTGCCACCCTCGGCGGGGGAGGTCCTTCCGCGCTCTGGGTCTTCGGCGGCAATTCTGCGGTGGGTCCTTCACTCGCTCTGGGACCCGCCGCCAAAGTGCCCCAAAGACCGGGAGCCACGGAAGGACCCCCCCGCTGCAGAATTGCTGCCAACGACTGGGAGCACAGAGGGACCCCTGCCTAGGGCACCAAAAACTCTGGCGCCGCTCCTGGGAACATTTATACGTCTCTGACCAATCTCACAAATTAATAAAATAAAAATGCACCTGTACTACTTAAGGCTGAAATTGTTTATGATGTCTCATTTCTTTAAGATATGAAGATAAATCTGAGTGTTACAGGAGCAGGAATAAGGGCTTTAAGTGGGGAAAGAAGGGTATTTCCAACTAACACTACAAGTGATCGGTACCCCATACCCATTTTAAGCTTTGAGAGTAAAGATTATGGGCCAAATTCATTGCTGTATAGCCCCAAGGAAGCCAGTAGGTATGTCTACAATCTTTTATTTCATGCTAAATTATTATGACTTAATCATTTATTTAACTTTTCTTAAAATAAGTTATGGGCCAAATTCAGATTTTATGGGAGCTGCATCCATTTACACCCAGTCTGAATTTGGCCCTCCAGGACAGGTGTTCTGAGGAGAACTCTGCTGAAGCTAGTGGGGTTACATCAGGGTTCATTTGGCCCAATATCTATTCTAGTCACTCCAACTTATTGTCAAATGTTAGGCCCTGATTCTGCAGTTTGCAACACAAGAGTGGGCTGCGGCTGCATGCATGCAGAGCCCTGTCCTGCCTGTTCTAAACGGCCAGACTGGTACCTTAGCAACCCCTTCAACACACTTCCTAGGCAGAGGAGCCGAGTATTGCCTGAAGCTTTCTTCTAGTCTCCAGAATGTTGCACTGACTGTACAAATGTTTAATTTACTTTTAGCTCCCTCTTGTGGATCTTATCAAAAGACTACATGATCGTTGTGATATTTTTCTGAAGTTATCTGTGTGCACTAGCGGTACAACTGTACATACCCAACGAATACCTTTAAGGCCTGATCCAAAGCCCATTAAAGTCAATGGGAATCCTTCCACTGACTTCAATGGACTTTGGATCAGGCCTAAATGACTCATGTGTTCATCCTCTTTGCTTGTCTGACCAAGTAAACTCACGGTTCCTGCTCAGCTTCCTTAATCAAAGCGTTTTAAAGACTAAAATGCTTTCCCGTGGGCCAGGGAATCATCTCCCTTATACACACCCCACTCACCTCCACTGTCTGCAATGTTAACTTATCCTCTCCTGTTTTCCTTCCTCTTCTGTAGCTCAGTCTGCCCAACAGCTCTGCCTATTGCCACTGTCCCTGATGTACCCCTGCTTCAATCCTCATCTCTTCTTTATTCTGAGGCCTTGACTTTCACAACTCTCTTTATAAGGTCTCACCAAGTGCCAGTGCTCCAGACTCCAGCATGTGCAGAATGATGCCATCTTCCTTCTCCTTCATACTCCATGCGCAGACAATGCTGCTAGAGCCTCATCTATTTCCAGAACCAGTTCAGATTCATTCTCCTTGTTTTAAAATACTCCATGGCCTTGCTCCACCTTATCCGATGGGCTCTCTCTCTCTTTTTTCTTCCCTCTGCTAAAGCAGCACTAACCTGCTCTCGTTGCTGCTGCAAGAGCTTTCACTGCTGCCAGAGCTCCTGCCACCTGGAACAGCTTTTCTGCAGCTCTGCACCTTATGGATTCTTTCTTTTTTTTTTCTTCCAAATCTCATGAAAATGTGTATTTCCTCCCTTGCCAAGATCTCCGAATCTCTCTCCCTATGTGCCATCAGCTTTTACCTTAATTCTGTAACTGTTATTTACATCTGTAAAATATTTTGGGATGCATTTGGAATGAAATACACTGTGCCAAATAAAATGGTATTGTAAGAAGGAGCTGGTGTGGTCTAGTGGTTGGGGTCTGGCTTGGGACTCTAGGTATCTGGGTTCTATTCCAGGGTCTGTTCCTGACTTGCTGTGTGACCTGGGGTAAGTAAGTCTCTTTACCTTTATTTTCCCCTCTCATCCTTTGCCTGTTTAGTTTGCAAGTTCTTTGGGATAGGGACGTTCTCTTAGCAGGGGCAGTGGAGCCTTCCCAAAAAAGTGTGGGGGTGGGCAGGGCCCTCCATGGCCCCACTCTGCCCCTCCTCTTCCCCCCAAGGCCTCCACCCCACAGCCAAACTGGATCAGGGCGTGGAAGCTTAGGCCCCTCCATCTGCCCAGGGCAAGGGGAACAGAGCAGCCCCCAGCCCATGTCCCCACCCCATGGGCTCCCCACCCAGGGCAGGTGGAGGATCCCCCACAGCTGCCTGTGTGGCTCTTACCCTGATCTGGCTCTGGCCAGGGAGCGGCCTTCGAGCCACAACACGGCCATGGTAAGAGCTGCCCAGGCAGATGTATGGAGTCGCAGACCCTCCATCTGCTCTGGGTGGGAGGTCCGGGGGTGGGGACATGGGCTGGTGGCTGCTTTTGTGGGGAGCCCTGCCCTGGGCAGGTGAAGGGTCCGCAGCTGCCCAGGCTCCCCAGTCAGGCTCCAGCTACTGGCCTAGCTGGAGGGCAGGGCCTTGGGGGGAAGAGGACAGGCAGAGGCAGACCTGGGGTGAAAAGTGGATGGGCCAGGCCTGTCCATTTTCAAAAAATGGGAGGACCATGGCCCCCCCTATTCTGGTGCTCCTATCTCTTATTGTGTGATCCCAGACACAATGGAGCCTTGATTTCCATTAAACTTCTAGGTCTACGAATAACACAAATATTAATAGTATTGTTTCTAGATCTTTAAAATTTTTTTTAATCAAATGCATGATAAAACTGACGTGCAGCTCACTAGACTGTGACACATGTTATGGAGCCCATGAACTGCCACCTGCCTCTAGGCCAGTAGTCCCCAAACTTTTTTGGTCACATCCCCACCCTTATTCGCCTGGGAGCTGGTAATCAAGGCCAGGGCTGGGGGCAGGGCCAGAGCAGAGTGGGGATGAGTGGCACTCTTTCCCTGCCCCCCATGGGGGCTGGTCTGGGGCCCAGTACACCCTCCCGAACATTCCTCTGCTCTCCTATATGGGGGGCTCACAGTTTGGGGACCAATGTTCTAGTCCAATTTATTTCAGTGCTATCTCATTTTCTATTTGACATACTCAGAGTCAGAATGTTTAAAATTAGAAGGGATCACCCGATCATCTAGCCTGATCTTCTGAAATGAGACCAAAGTAATACAACCCACAGGAGACTCGGCTATTACATGCCACAGGCAGAAAATAGGAGGAACCAAGTTGCTACAGTGTTTGAGGCCTTGGCAATGGCAGGAAAATAAGTAAGTGAGATTCAGTCAATAACCTGGCAAGTGACCTGCATCCCATGCTGCAGAGGAAGGTGAAATGGACTATAAGGTGGATAGAAAGCTGGCTAGATCGTCAGGCTCAACAGTAGTGATCAACGGCTCCATGTCTAGTTGGCAGCCGGTATCAAGCAGAGTGCCCCAAAGGTCAGTCCAGGGGCCGATTTTGTTCAATATCTTCATTAATGATCTGGAGGATGGCATGAATTGTACTCTCAGCAAGTTTGCTGATGACTCTAAACTGGGAGGAGTGGTAGATACGCTGGAGGGTAGGAATAGGATACAGAAAGACCTAGACAAATTAGAGGATTCGACCAAAAGAAATCTGATGAGGTTCAACAAGGACAAGTGCAGAGTCCTGTACTTAGGACAGAAGAATCCCATGCACTGCTATAGACTAGGGACCAATCGATTAGGCAGCAGTTCTACAGAAAATGGCTTAGGGGTTACAGTGGATGAGAAGCTGGATATGAGTCAACAGTGTGCCCTTGTTGCCAAGAAGGCTAACGGCATTTTGGACTGTATAAGTAGAGGCATTGCCAGCAGATTGAGGGACGTGATCATTCCACTCTATTCAGCATTGGTAAGGCCACACCTGGAGTACTGTGTCCAGTTTTTGGGCCCCACACTACAAGAAGGATGTGGAAAAATTGCAAAGACTCCAGCGGAGGGCAACAAAAATGATTAGGGGGCTGGAGCACATGATTTATGAGGAGAGGTTGAGGGAACTGGGATTATTTAGTCTGCAGAAGAGAAGAATGAGGGGGGATTTGATAGCTGCTTTCAACTACCTGAAAGGGGGTTCCAAAGAGGATGGATCTAGACTGTTCTCTGTGGTAACAGATGACAGAACAAGGAGTAATGGTCTCAAGTTGCAGTGTGGGAGGTTCAAGTTGGATATTAGAAAAGTTTTCACTAGGAGGGTGGTGAAGCACTGGAATGGGTTACCTAGGGAGGTGGTGGAATCTCTTTCCTTAGAGGTTTTTAAGGTCAGGCTTGATAAAGCCTTGGCTGGGATGATTTAGTTGGGAATTGGTCCTGCTTTGAGCAGGGGGTTGGACTAGATGACCTCCTGAGGTCCCTTCCAACCCTTTTTTGGGGGGGGTTCATAGATGATGGCACCTCCCCAAAATTCTATGAATTCTATGATTCTATGACTCCTCCTCCCCAAAAAGTCACTGCCAGTCTGACCTGGAGGCAGGGGTGAAAGTAACTTAAAGGATTTACCGGTACTCCAGAGTCCTTAGGAGGGGCAGGACCTCAACTGGAAAAGGCGTGGCCTTTAAATCCCCAAGCACTTTAAATCAGGATTTAAAGGGGCTGTGGCTGTGGCCCTTTAAATCACCCCCAGAGCTACTAGCTGCACAGTGGCTGGGAGCCCCGGGAGTGGGGGGTGATTTAAAGGGCCCAGGGCTCCAGCTGCTACCACAGCGGAGCCCTGGGCCCTTTAAATCACCATCGGGGGCTCCCAGCTGCTGCTGCTCCCCTGTGGCCCCAGGCTCTGGTGGAGCTTTAAAAGGCCTGGGGCTCCACTGCAGTAACGGCAGCCAGGAGCCCCTGGCCCTTTAAATCACCGCCCTAGTTCCGCCGCCATTTCCCCAGGGCTCCGACAGCAGGGCTCTGTTGGCATTTTAAAGGGCCTGGGGCTCCAGGATTGGCTCTTCCCAGTATGCCATACCGGGGTGTACCAGCTTACTTTCACCTCTGCCTGGGAGCAAATTCCTTCCCGTCCCCATGTATGCCAATTAGTTAGACTCTAAGCATGGGAACTCACTCCACAAGATTTTGTGACAATGTGATACACACAGTATATGAAGATTGGAAGCAGCTATGAGGTATTGTACTGCAGACCATTCACCTAGCACTCCAGTATACTGTATGTGATGTGCTTTTTTTCAAAAACAGTCACTGAGGTGTACTGCAAGTTCACAGAGATGCCATTTTGCCTCCCACCCTCTCGTTGAATAGGCTCACTTCTCTATTTAGAGAACAACCAGCATGTCCTACCACCCCTGCACCTGGCACACTTCACCCAGAGCTTTCAGAACAGCTAATTGGTGTGGTGGTACAAAGAGTATCAATGAAGTGGAAAATGTAGGCTCCTTTTTGTGCAGTCCATACTGTTTACATGTCACTTTGTCAGGAAACTTATTAACAGTTGTGCACGTCTATACTGGCTCCAGCCTTTTGCAAACACAAAAAGGCCACATCAGGGAAAAGTCTTTCTTGAGCAGCCTGCTGTACGCCCCATTCAAATCAATGGGCTTTCACTGTCAGGGCATAATTTGGCCTTTAAATAGGAATACACTGCATAGAAGCTGAAGGAAATTGCCTTCTCTTTCACTGGTTGAGACTCCAGAGGGCTGTCTGAGCCTCCCAAGGAAAAAGGCCAACTTGACTTCCACCCACTTTGACATGCAAATGAACTGTATGTAATGTAAAATAATGTCTCCCTTTAGGAACTCATACTTTAATCACTGGAAGTATGCTGCCTAGGAAAAAAACTGAATCTCGTTCTGCTTTCAGACACAAGACTGGATTTGGCCTGGATTCTCTCTCATAGGGTGAGGAAACAAGGTCTGTGTTGCAGAAAAATGTTAATGTAAAACAAAAGGTGGTGTTGGGTCAGCAGGAGAGCTCCCTAGGAAGGCATATGTCTGGGTCCTCCCAGCTTTGCAAATTTGGGTTGAATTATGCTATGTTTTGGGCTATAAATTATTTTCAGCTGGAGCCAATGAGGAGCTGTACCTCTGGAAGTGACTCAAGTTTAGACAAGTTCCTCCTCAAAACCAGTTAAATTATGTCGTCAGGAAGCAAGCCTGTTGCATCACTCTTCATCTAGGGTTGCCAACCCTCCAGGGTTGTCCTGGAGTCTCCAGGAATTAAAGATTAATCTTTAGTTAAGGATTATGTTGTGATGAAACTTCTTGGAATATGTCCAACCAAAAGTGGCAAGCCCACTTTGCACTCATCCAGCTCTGCCATGGCCTCATCTCATCCCTGCACCCTTGGAAGCATTAGGAGGGAGCAGGCCCTGAGCTTGGAGAGGCACAGGGACAGAAGTTGAATGCTGCATGAGGGTTGGAGGGAAGTTGGTCTTCTTGAGCTCTTACTCTCTTGTGCACCCACAACAGCACCTGGCAAAATCCAGTCATTGGTGTCCAATATATGGTTATATTGGCCTCTCTGATTTGAGTTACAGAATAGATACTGTGAGGAGTAACAGCACTAAATCAAAGTAAGTCACGCTAAGAATGAGTGAAATGCGTGTATGGCCCTAGTGCAGTGGTTCTCAAACTTCTGTACTGGTGACCCCTTTCACATAGCAAGCCTCCGAGTGCAACCCCCTTATAAATTAAAAACACTTTAAAATATATTTAACACCATTCTGAATGCTGGAGGTGAAGTAAGGTTTGGGGTGGAGGTTGGCAGCTTGCAACCCCCCATGTAACAACCTCACGACCCCCTTAAGAGTCCTGACCCCCAGTTTGAGAACCCCTGCCCTAGCATCTCAGGCTTGGCTCTCTCTTCCATCATCACTGTAGAGTACTGTTCTTCTCACCAGCTCTGGCCCAGCATTCAGGCAAATTTGAGCACTGCCAATTATTACTTGGTTCAGCTGCAGAAATGACACTGGCAGGTAACAGGAAAGGTTTAGAATCAACAATTCCCTTAAGTGGACCCAGATTTCCAGCTAGCAGGTAGTGGAGGTTTCAGGCCGCGCTTCCTGACTATATGGTCTGAGGAACTCGATCCCTCCCGTTCGGCCTCTTCACCCCCACTAATGGCCATGCTCTTCTAGAAGCTTTTCCCCAGATTGCCAGGGCACTGGTATTCCTGTCACACTCCTGCTGGATTCTCAGAAACAAACCGGTGGGAGTTACACACACACACACACACACACACACACACACACACACACACACACACACACACACACACACACACACACACACACACAC